>NW_023270268.1:26679528-26774467 GCF_011800145.1 Mirounga leonina
GGCTGTCCTAGTGCAGGATGAGGGCATTTTGACCAAGTAGCTTTGGGTCCTTCACATTGGAAAATTCTACTGTGCTGCATGTCACAGACTTGGCCCAAGGTGCAGGTGCGTTTGTATGTCCTGGCAGACTGTCCCCAGACCGTCCCCAGACCGTCCCCGTCATGAGGCTCCACCACCAAAGTCTCAAGATTTTCTGGAGAATCCACGAACTACTGAAAATGTGTTCCTTCTTATGCCTGGTCAGCCTATTCAAACATAGAATGCCACTACTCTGGCTTTGTTGCCAGTTTCTGGCCAGGAATTTCCCCCCTGCCCCCGAAAATGTGCAGAGAAGATCCATTGTAAGTTTTGTAGTCTCCCATCTCTATAAATCCTGTTTTTCCTTTTGTTCCTTCATTCATTTCACCAACTCCCTAACACATGAGCAAACAATTTGCATGTCCAACAACCAAATAGTGTGAAGAATGGCTATATGTATGAGTTATTATTTTTTTAAAGATTTTATTTATTTATTTATTTGTCAGAGAGATAGCGAGAGCAAGAGAGAGAGCGCACAAACAGGGGGAGAGGCAGGCAGAGGGAGAAGCAGGCTCCCCGCTGAGCAGGGAGCCCGATGCGGGGCTTGATTCCAGGCCCTTGGGATCATGACCTGAGCCGAAGGCAGACACTTAACCAACTGAGCCACCCAGGTGTCCCTGGATGAGCTATTCTTTGACACATTTAAATATCCTGGGAAGATATCCTTGCTAAGTCAAAACAAAACAAAGCACTCAGAATAATGCTAATAGTATGATTTAATAGATGTAAACATTTCTTTTAAAGATATATTCTGTATATGTAAACATTTATTTGTATATATGTATATATACACAAGTATGTATGTATACAGAAATGCATAAAGAAGAGACTGGAAGGATACATACAAAACTAGTGATAGTGATCACCTCTGGGGAGGGGGTGAGGAGTGCTGGGGTGTTTAGGAGGACTTTCGCATACTGCTCAGGACACCTGAATGCTACATGAATACCAAATGTCTTAGCTTGGGTTCCCCAGAAACAAGCTGCTATGCTATTAGGAAGTGCAAGCCCAGGGAGCAGGAGTGAGGGATGGTTGTGAGTCAGAGGAAGAGGGGGACCCTAGACAAAGATGTTAACAAATCAGCTGTTTTGTTTAATCCCACGGGATCCTTCCAGAAGAAGCTATTAAAACTGCTCAGTCTCAGGACTGTCGAGAGTGGTTTAAACATGGTGGATTCAAAGGAGAAACACCACTCTTACATGTAAAGAAAATTTCACTGTGGGGGCCAGTGGTGTCCAGGTTCACCTTCAAGATTATCCCAAGTGGTTCATTCTTGGAAATGCTGGTTGGGTTTAGTCTTAGCAGCCCTGCTTTCCTTATGACTCCAAGGTCAGAGCCTACGAGCCGAGATACTTATAGGAGGCAGTGGTGACCAAGGTTCTGGCTATCTTTGCTTGGGGGTTTGGGGAGGAAGAAAGTTGTTAAAAAGTACCAGATATAGGAACTCCCATACATGTCTGCCCACGGATGAGGATGACTTCAACATGCCTCACCAAAACATATGTGGGAAGTAGCTATGAAGTTGATATTAATACCCTCAAACCCCACGCTCTCTCTTTAAGTTCTTGGTGGATAGAATCTTCCAGCAAACTAGATGCTAATAAGCATTTCCTTACTTTGTGAGGCATTCATCTGGTTTGGGCTGGCCTTTTTCCAAGGCTACTTTCTCCAGGGGGAAAAATGTCTTTAGGGACCCCATTTATATAGGAAAACTGATTCCCACCTCCTAAGTGTGGCATACGCTTCCTCTGTGATCTGGCTACAGCTTGTCTTACTCTACATCTCCTCACTGCCCCTTGCACACTGTACTACAGCTGTGGTCAGTCCTGTGAAGTCATACGTTCTATCATGGGTAATGTACTATACTGTCCCCACTGCCAGAATTCTTGTTACCACCCCTCTTCTCTTTCTTTAGGTCACTTCCTTCAAGGAGCCTTCCCTGAACACTCCTCGTCTCCAACTGGATTGGCTTTCCTCACCTTCCCCAGTTATGAAGCTGGCCCTACTGCATCGCAATTCCCTCTTCATGTGTCAGTCTCCACCACTCAGAAAACTCTTTGAAAGGCCCACAATCTTGTTTGCCAGTGCCTCATAGATGCTTGCCACATAATAGTACTACAGTACTTATTGAATGAAGGAAGAAACTTAATTGTAAGGTTTTTATAGTTTGTCGATAGTATTTATAGTTTACTACTAACATAATTAGGGTTAAAATCCATTTCATTACCAGAGAATGAAAAGACAAGCCACACACTGGGAGAAAATATTTGCAAAGGACCCATCTGATAAAGGACTGTTATCCAAATACACAAAGAGCACTTAAACCTCAGTAATGAGAAAACAAGCAACCTGATTAAAAAGTGGACAAAAGATGTGAAGAGAAACCTCACCAAAGAAGAGATACAGATGGCAAATAAGCATATGAAGAGATGTTAAATATCATGTCATTAGGGAATGGCAAATTAAACAACAGTGAGACCTCACTGCACCTACTAGAATGGCAAAAGCCCAGAACACCGACGACACCAAATGCTGGCTATGATATGGAGCAACAGGAACTCTCTGCATTCATCACTGGTGGGAATGGAAAATGGTACAGCCACTTTGGAAGACAGTGTGGAAGTTTCTTATAAAACTAGACATACTATCTATCACCTTATGATCCAGCAGTCATGATCCTTGGTATTGACCGAAATGATCTAAAAACTTATATCTTCACAAAAACCTGCACATAGATGTTTATAGCAACTTTATTCATAATTGCCAAAACTTGGAAGCAACCAAGATGTCCTTCAGCAGGTGAATGGATAAATTGGGCTACATCCAGGCAGTGGCATATTATTCAGCACTGCAAATAAATGAGCTCTCAAGCCAGAAATGACATGGGGGAACCTGAATTGTATATTACTAAGTGAAAGAAGTCTATCTGAAAAGGCTTCATACTACATGACCCAACTGTGTCACATCCTGGAAAAGGCAAAACTATGGAGTCAGTAAAAAGATCAGTGGTTGCCAGGGGTTAGGGGGAAGAAGAGATGAATAGGTAGAGCATAGAGGATTTTTAGGACAAACTACTCTGCATAACACTATAATGGTGGATACATGTCTATTATGCATTTTTCCAAACCTGTAGAATATACAACACCAAGCCTGAACCCTAATTAAACTATAGAATTGGGTGGTAATGATACGTCAATGTTGGTTCATAGATTGTAACAAATATACCACTTTGGGATATTGATAGTGGGGAAGGCTATTCATATGGGAGCAGGAGACATATAGAAACTCCCTGTACTTTCTTGCTTAATTTTGCCGTGAACCTAAAACAGCTCTAAAAAATAAAGTTTATTTAAAAATCCAGTTCCTCTGACTCCAGGGATTTTACAATGAGACTCCCATCCTTTTCTCCTTGTACCCAACTCCTAGAAGGTACACAAACATATGGTAGATATATGTTTAGCCAGGTGATAACTCTGTTGTGAGATTTTAATTAGCCAAAAAACTTTTCGTCTGAAATAACCCAAAGTGTTGACATTAGCTGGTGTGTAGATTCTGCGGAGACAGATACATTATAACAGAGACATGTGAACTATTTTCTCTAGCTGAAAGGAATCGATTAGACCTGGGCTAGAGCAATCTGGCTCAATGACCTACAGGAGTGTAGTAATGGTGGCCTCGAGGTGATGAGGCTGGTGATGGTGGTACACGGGGTGGTATGGATGAGGACGGCGGTGATGTGCATGGTGGAGGTGGGAGTGCTACGGGTGGCAGTGGTAGTGATGGTGATGGTCGTGGTGATGACCATGGTCTTGGTGGCGCTCATGGTGATGGTACGTGGTCTGGGGGGTGGAGGCGATAATGGTGGGAGAGGTTGTGGTGAGGCATGTGAGGCTGGTAGAGACGGCCCAGCTTGAAGGAGAAACCGCCCTCACCGAGAAGTTACCAGGAAATGGGGCCTCCAACCTCTAGGAGCATCCTGTGGTCGGATGTGGTGGTCTGGACCGCTGCCCCCGTGCCCGCCCCTCCCCCTCCAGGTCCCCGTGCCCCCCTTTTTTTTTTTTAGTTCAGGGCTGTATCTTGTGTAATGTTGACGTTGTTACTATTTTGCACTGGTTTCTGTTCCGGTTGTGATGGGCTCCCGGGTGGGCGAGAGCCTGGGTGGATGAATGTGAGATCCTGGGGTCTCTCCCCCCACCAGCGCCTCAAAGCTGCCATCATGAGACTATGCAGCTACTGTTTCAGCTTCTGTGCAGATGCCCCCGAGCCATTAATTTCCCCAACAAGATGGTTGTGGTTGACGGGTATCCGCTGAAAATGTGCATGGCGTTTTAGCCCTGTAAGACGGCGCCCGGGCTGGGTCACTTCATGGGACTTCTTAAACAAAACGTCTTTCCTATAGGATCATCCGTGTCCCATTTACGACCAAAGAGAGAAGAGGCAGCCTTGTGTGGCTTCCTGCCTGACGTCGCCCAGGGCCTGCCCATTGCTCACCGCATGACCACCAACCACTGTGCCCTGCCCTGCAGGAAACTGTGAAAGCCTTTTCTCCTTCCGAAGCATGTAAATAATCCCCTGTACAGATCATGGGGGTGGGGGGGCTGTTTTGTTATGGATCAGACATGGTGAAAATGTTCTTCCTACAGGAAGTCACTTACTTTTTAAAATTATATATATTTTTAAAGATTTTATTTATTTGATAGAGAGACACACAGCGAGAGAGGGAACACAAGCAGGGGGAGTGGGAGAGGGAGAAGCAGGCTCTCCGCCGAGCAGGGAGCCCGATGCGGGGCTCGATCCCAGGACCCTGGAATCATGACCTGAGCCAAAGGCAGACGCTTAACGACTGAGCCACCCAGGCGCCCCAGGAATTCACTTACTTTTTAAAAAAATTTTTAAAAAAGATTTTATTTATTTGACAGAGAGAGAGATCAGGAGGAGTGGCAGGCAGAGGAAGAAGCAAACTCCCGCAGAGCGGCGAGCACCGATATGGGCTCGATCCCAGGACCCTGGGACCATGACCTGAGCCCAGGGCAGACGCTTAACCAACTGAGCCACCCAGGCGCGCCAGGAATTCACTTACTTTTTACAACGTCCTTGCGAAACTCTTGCATCTTGCAATAATCTCATACTGCAGCTGAGAAAACCCAGGCCTGCAGAGGATAAAGAAGTTGCCTAAAGTTATCCTTGTCTTAGTCTGAGTTCCCCGAGAAAGCAGCACGTGAGACAAGGGCTTGTGTGCAGGTAGTTTATTTTGGCAAGTGATCTCAGGGAATATGAAGGCAAGGAGGGAACACTAATACAAGGGTGGATGTTCTTGACTGGGTCGTCACTCTGGGTAACCGGGGCTCCCCATAGCTTTCTTGGGGGATCTTCTGGGAAGCTGGGTAGAAGGTACTAAGAATTGTCTGCATGAGCAAGACAAGTGAAGAATCTGTTATGGGCTCTGGGTCCCTGTGGGTAAGGTTGCTACCAGGGTGGCGCCTATGTGGGAAGGACTGAGAGGCTCCCAAGCAATCTCTGCCTTAGAGAAGCCTTGGGCAAGACCCAAGGAGATAACAGTGCAGCCGAGGCAAACTGCATCGCTTTCCACCTGCATGAAGCTGGTGAGCCAACATGGGAAGTCAGGCATAAAATGTAGGCACGGCTTTTAGGTGACGAAGCAGGGACTTAAACCAAGTCTGCCTAATTCCGAAGTCCATATTCTTTCTATTCTCTCAAGCGGTCAAGGAAGGACACATGTAAATTCTCACCATTATTTACGACTAAAAAGTCAAACTCAAATCATTGGCTATTCCCAAAGCTCAGTTTCTTATTTGCTAGGGTCACTACAGTTGTCCCACTTGGACATCCACAGGTGGACGCCGTGCTTTGCACTTTAGCGTGTGCTCATTGTGACCTTTAGGTGGCGCTAGCCCATCTTGGCCGCCCCAGGCGGGTAAGGTGTGTGGGCTGTTAGACAAGTCAGAGTGGAGGATGTGATTTGGCAACCAGCAAGTTCTTTATTAATAGACCAAGCAACATTTATGAAGCCTCAATAAATAGAATTTTAAAATAACCTTTAGAACATCATGCTAAAATAAATAGCAGGTTTTTATTTCCCACTGCTGCCTTTCTATAAAGATATTCTCTGATGCTCCCTCAAGTAAAATAACCTACAGCCCCCAGCTTTTGCCGACAGGGTAGATTTGGGAGTTTGCAAGTCGTTAAGTGTGGACTAAGGCCCACCTGTGTGAGAATCATTTTGGGTGTCAATTGAAACACAGATTCCTGGAAGTCTTTCCAGACCTGCCATGCCAGGGTCACGAGGGAAATCTGTGTGTTTACCACACACTGGGGGATTTTTATGCAGTCCAATTTCTGAGTCTAGATTCTATTTCTCATCTTGCTCTGAAGGGCCAGCTTGTCAGGAATCCGTCCTGAGTTGTCTCCCGTGACTAACTGGTACCAAACCCATCTGAAACGAATTAAACCTTCTAAAATTTACAAGGCTGCAGTTTAAACCCTGCTCCTTTTCTATTCACCATCTTTTCTAAGAACTGGCTGTGAGTCAGGGTTGGTCACCAGCGTGGCCACCTGATTCTTGTGCTTTGAACCTCCCTGAGCTGGAGCAAGGCGGCTCACCCTCAGGAGAATCTGCCTTCTGGCCACACTGCCAGGTGAGGTGGTGGGTTTGTATCGTGTCAACTTGTCTAAGTTGGAACCACATTTTCCAGAGTTTTCTTTTCTGCATAGTGTAGACCCCATGAGACACTTTGTGTGAAACTTGAAGTCAGAAATGAATCAGCAGCTATATTGTCTTTAATGCTTGGAAGGTGGGTTTGGGGTGCCCGTTGCTGTGGCAGCTGATGCTCGGGGTGGCGCTCCCCTGGTTGGGGTGGGGCAGAAACCCTGCCCACACCTCTCAGCTTCTGCCCAGTCTCCTCTATGGCTTCTCCAACTCCTGCATCGGCTAAGTGTTTAGCTCTCTGACAAAGGGCACCAACTGTGCCTGCAGGTCCCTTGCACCACGGAGGCTGGGAGGCCATGAGAGACCGACCCGGTTCCATCCATCTTTGCCCTTTCCTGCTCTGCCTGAATATTCCAGCATGTCCTGTTTTTTCCCACTTCACATCCATCTTTACTTTTGCCGACCAGCCCTGCTGATTCAGTCCCCAGTACCAGATGTGGACACAACAGCCCTGTATAAACTGTTTAACCGTCCACATTCCTTTAAAAAAGCCATTATTATTTCTATTTCTCCTAGCAGTTCTCTGAGTCAACCCTGACTGACACAGGTATGGAAAAAAAAATAACACTATCAGGCAAATCTGAAGCCTATCTACATACTGGTTTCTTATGACGAATAATTTCTTGAATTTACCACAGTCATCATATAGCACCAGTGTTGTAACAGATAAACAAACAAACAAACAAACAAACAAACAAAACCGTTAACAGGTAACAGGATTGCCCAGGATTCTGCAGACTTGGGCCTTCTTTTCAGATAGCCTTGCCAACAAAGGTAGCCAGAGCTGGTCTTGTAATTATAAATTATTCCCAAAGCTTTTCTTAAGATTCTACTCTTTTTTTTCTTTTTGGTTTTGTTTTTTTTTAAGATTTTATTTATTTATTTGACAGAGAGATAGAGAGAGAACACAAGTAGGGAGAGGGAGAAGCAGGCTCCCCGCTGAGCAGGGAGCCTGACGTGGGGCTCGATCCCAGGACCCTGGGATCATGACCTGAGCTGAAGGCAGCCGCTTAACCGACTGAGCCACCCAGGCGCCCTGGTTTGTTTTTTCTAATGAAGAACCAAGAGAAGACAATTTGGGACAGACTATAGGATATTTTGCTTTTTGTCACAGTTACTAGAATTTACAATAAAGTGGAAACGTGGCTATTGAAATTTGAATGAAGCGCAGGTGTTTGGTTTTGAGAGGGGTCTGATAAACATGGGGAATGTTATTCTCCATTGCCCTTCCTGGATAAAGACTTACTTCAGTGGATGAGTAAAAACTGGTGTAGCTTCCTGTTGGGCCCTGGCAAGGGATGTGGCAGCCCTGTCAACAAGCCTACTGCCCAGAGCTTTGTTAAGCACAGTCTGGCTGTTATCTTTGTTCTATAAGTAATCCCCAGGAAGTTTGTCTTCTTTCTGCTAGAAATAAGAGGTCCTGTGTATTGAGCTCTTTCTATGCACCGGGGCTGTACTAAACATTAAAATATGTTATTTCGGTTCTTTCCATAGTCCTTTGAAGTGATACCGTGGATGAAGAACATCTCTGTAATGTGTCCAGTTTCAAGTAGCGAGCAAGTAGCGTGTCCTTTCTCTACACCAGTAACTCCCACAGTTCCCAGGGAAGTGGCTGCCGCAACACCACCTGGGAACTTGTTAGGAATGCACATTCTTGGGCCTCGTCCCTAATCTACTGAATTAGAAACCCTGGTAGTGGAGCCCAGCAATCTGTTTAAAACTTCCAGGTGACTCATGCACACCAACATTTGGGGACCGCTGAATTAAAAGAGTCTACAAGGTCATAGACAACCAACTAGTAAGTTGAATTCCAAAGTTCCCAAATACTGTAGGCCACTGGCGAAAGGAAAGTTATAATGGGTTAGGGTACTCCAGGAAGGTTCTTGGGGAGTAGATTTGGTTTCTGTAGAATTATCAGAAACTGGACTTAGTAGAGCAGAAAGGGAGAAAGTTGGGAAAGAGTGAGTTATGTTTCATACATTTTTTTTACAAATCCTTTTTTTCAGATTTTAAAAATTGAAGTATGATTAACATACAATGTTATATTAGTTTCAGGTGTGAAACATTGGTTCAACAATTCTATACCTTACTCAGTGCTCACCACAGTTTAGTCACCATACGATGTTATTACAATATTATTGCGTATATTCCCTATTCAGTACTTTTTATTCCTGTGACTTATTTATTTTATAACTGGAAGTTCATATTTCTTAATCCTCTTTATCTGTTTTGCCCATCCCCCCACCCACTACCCTTCTGGCAACCACCAGTTTGTTCTCTCTGTATTTAAGAATCTGTTTGGGAGCGCCTGGGTGGCTCAGTGGATTGGGCGTCTGACTGTTAATTTTGGTTCAGGTCATGATCTCGGGGTTGTGATGTTGAGCCCCACATGGGGCTCCATGCTGGGCATAGAGCCTGCTTGGAATTCTCTCTCTCCCTCTCCCTCTGCCCCTCCCCTCCCACTCTAAAAAAAAGAGTCTGTTTGGATTTTTTTGGTTTATTTATTTGTTTTATTTTTTAGATTCTACATATAAGTGAAATCATATGGTATTTATCTTCTCTGACTTATTTCACTTAGCATAATATCCTCTAGTTCCATCCATGTTGTTGCATATAGCAAGATACTCTTTCTTATGGCTGAGTAATATATATCTATCTCGTATCTCCTTTAACCATTCATCTATGGATGGACACTAGGGTTGCTTCCATATCTTGGCTATTGCAAATAATGCTGCAATAAACATAGGGGTACATATATATTTTTCAACTAGTGTTTCATTTTCTTTGGGTAAATACCCAGCAGTAGAATAACTAGATCATATGGTAATTCTATTTTTAATTTTTTCAGGAAACTCCATACTATTTTCCACAGTGGTTGCACTAATTTACATTCCCAATAATAGTGCATGAAGTTTCCCTTCTCTCCACATCCTTGCCTACACTTATTATTTCTTGTCTTTTTGATACTAGTCATTCTGACTGGTGTGAGGTGATATCTCATAGTGCTTTCATTTTCATTTCCCTGACGATGAGTGATGTTGAGCATCTTTTCATGTGTCTGTTGGCCATCTGTATGTTTTCTTTGACCATCTGTATGTTTTCTATTCAGGTACTTTGGCTATTTTTTAATTGGATTGTTTGGGGTTTTTAAACCCCTTATCAGATATATCATTTGCAAATATCTTCTCCCATTCAGTAGGTCACCTTTTTGTTTTATTGATGGTTTCCTTCACTGTGCAAAAGCTTTTTATTTTGATGTAGTCCCAATTGTTTATTTTTGCCTTCCTCTTTTTTTTTTAAACAGGACAAACCCAAATTTAATTATGTATATACAGAAGCCCCATAAGAACATGAGACCCAAGGACAATTTGGGTAATTGAGGTTTATATGCCATCCTGAGCTAAGGAATGGGATAGGGTCCTGGGGCTTCAAAAGGGAGGAGGGTAATTCACAGGACAATAAGAAGAACAGATGTTTGGTGTTAGAAGTTTGTCCTGCCATACAGATAGGTCATTCAGATAAGAAGTCATCTCTGGTAATGGATTTCTTTTTGGGCCAGGCCCCCTATCTAAATCCATTTAGGCAGTTAAGGAAGAGGTAAAAGGTTTTTTTTGAGTCTGCTGGATCTTCTTTTTTTTTTTTTTTTTTTAAGATCTTATTTATTTATTTGAGAGAGAGAGAGCAGGCTTGTGTGCGTGCACACTTGCACCAGCAGGGGGGAGGGGCAGAGGGAGAGGGATAAGAAGACTCCTGGCTGAGCAGGGACCCCGAGGTGGGGCTCGATCCCAGGACCCTGAGACTATGACCTGAGCCAAAGGTTGACGCTTAACTGATTGAGCCACCCAGGTGCTTTAAGTCGGCTGGGTCTTGACTGCCTTCAGCTCAAAATAATCCACATGCCACAGTGTGATATTTTGGGGTCAGGTATTTTGCTCTTCCTCAGAAAGTTTCAGTCCATAAATTGAGTTGGTAGATTGCTTCATCTCACTGAACTGGTCTCTTAGTCCTGAGAACAGGTCAGTTCAGTTAAACGGGGTGTCTCATTTCAGGACGTGGTTATGCAGATGTGTTTCCAAAGTGAGACTAGGTTTCCAAATTCCGGAGCGATCAGATCGGGTTGTTTCATCTTTTTCACAAAGATATATCTTACCAAGTTGTTGATAGCTTAAGAGAAAAGAGAAGATTTCCTTGAATCTAGCTCAGTTTCATAATCTTGAAGTAATCAGAAACCTGCACTTGTCAAAAGGCCTTTCCTTGAATCTCCTTGAAGGTGAAGTACTTTTGCAGGAACACTTTCTCGAAAAGCACCAGTGTAAAGCAATAACTGTATCCATTTAATTTATCTGGTCTTTACAATCATACTCATGCTCCTAAAGATTTTGTTAAAGGATTTCTTTTCCTTTAGTGTCTGCAGTTCTTGGTCATGCCGCTTGGAAGAATAAAGAGGTAGACCAGACCAGGGCAGCAAAGTTTATTGAGCGATAGTACGAAGCTCCCAAAGACACAGGGGACCTGAGAGGCTAGCCCTGCTTTTTCCCTTTATCTGAAGAGACATATCCATAAATATGTTGCTACAGGTGATGACCAAGAGATTACTGCCTATGTTTTCTTCTAGGATTTTTATTGTTTCAGGTCTCACATTTAGGTCTTTAATTCATTTTGAGTTGATTTTTGTGTATGGTGTAAGAAAGTGGTCCATTTTCATTCTTTTGCATGTAACTATTCAGTTTTTCCAACACCATTTATTGGAAAGATGGTTTGTTCCCCATTGTGTATTCTTGCCTCTTTTGTTGTGGATTAATTGACCATATAGGTGTGGATTTATTTCTGGGCTCTCTATTCTGTTCCATTAATCCATGTGTCTATTTTTTGTGCCAGCACCATACCATTTTGATTACTGTGGTTTTGTAGTATACTTTGAAATCTGTGATTGTGATACCTCTGGCTTTGTTCTCCTTTCTCAAGATTGCTTTGGCTATTTAAGGTACTTTGTGGTTCCATACTAATTTTAGGATTATTTGTTCTAGTTCTGTGAAAAATGCTATTGGTATTTTGATAAGGATTGCACTGAATCTGCAGATTGTTTTGGAAAGTATGGATATTTTAACAATATTAATTCTTCCAATTCCTGAGCATGGTATATCTTTCCATTTGTTTGTATCATCTTCAATTTCTTTCACTGATGTCTTACAGTTTTCATGGTATAAGTTTTTCACCTCCTTGGTTAAATTCATTCCTAGTAGTTTATTCTTTTCAGTGGAATTGTTTTCTTAATTTCTCTTCCTTCTACTTTGTTATTAGTGTATAGAAATGCAACTGGTTTCTGTATGTTAATTTTGTATCCTGCAACTGTACTGAATTCATTTATCAGTTGTAATAGTTTTTTGGTGGAGTCCTTAGGGTTTTCTATATATAGTCCTCATGTCCTCTGCAAATAGCGACAGTTTTATATCTTCCTTATTACTGTGGTTGCTTTTTATTTCTCTCTCTTATCTGATTGCTACAGCTAGGACTTCCAGTACTATGTTTAATAAAAGTGGTGAAAGTGGACATCCTTGTCTTGTTCCTGATCTTATAGGAAAACCTTTCAGTTTTTCCCCATCAGGTACGATGTTAGCTGAGGGTTTTTCATATATGGACTTTATTATTTTGAGGTATGTTTCCTCTAAATCCACTTTGTTGAGAGTTTTTATCATGAATGGATGTCATATTTTGTCAAATGTTTTTTTTTTGCATCTGTTCAGATGCTCATATGGTTTTAATCCTCCCTTTTATTAATGTAATATGTCACATGGATTGATTTATGATTATTGAACCACTGTTGCATCCTGGGAATAAATCTCATTTGATTGTGGTGACTAATTTACTTTTTATTTTTTTAAAGATTATTTATTTATTTATTTATCAGAGAGAGAGAGCGAGAATGTGAGCACAAGCAGGGGGGGCTGCAGGCAGAGGGAGAAGCAGTCCGATGTGGGACTCAATTCCAGGACCCTGGGATCATGACCTGAGCTGAAGGCAGACGCTTAACTGACTGAACCACCCAGGCATCCCTGTGGTGACTAATTTTTATTATGTATTGTTGAATTTGGCTTCCTGATATTTTGTTGAGGGGTTTTGCATCTATGTTAATTAGAGATATTGGCCTGTAGCTCCCTCCTCCTCCCCCTCCTTCTTCTTCTACTTCTTCTTTTGTAGTGTCTTTGTCTGGTTTTGGTATCAGAGTAATGGTGGCCTTGTAGAATGACTTTGGAAGTTATCATTCCTTTTCTATTTTTTGGAATACAGTACTTTTAAAATTTGCTGATGAAAGAAGTGTGGATTTATTGCGATGAGTAATATGGAGCTATTCCAAATGTCTGAGCAAGGGAGTGATCCACTTAGCTCAGAAAACTAGGAAAAGTTTACTAAGTTGGAGAATTCTTCGTGCATTTATACCTCAGTGAAAAAAAGCAAGGGTAAATTTCAGGTGCAAAATGTGTGGATGTGCACATGTGTGTATGTGTGTGAGTGTGTGTAAAATGCTGGGATGGGACAGCTCCTTCCCTGGACAGCTCCCTTCAGTGACACTTGTGATCAGGGCATGGTGAAGATGTTGGCTAACTTACTAAGGCAAAGCATTTTTGCTCATTATCTATGCCTGCT
The DNA here is from genome assembly GCF_011800145.1 of Mirounga leonina. Taxonomy (NCBI): domain Eukaryota; kingdom Metazoa; phylum Chordata; class Mammalia; order Carnivora; family Phocidae; genus Mirounga; species Mirounga leonina. The sequence goes on from NW_023270268.1 coordinate 26,692,979, forward strand.
CTTTAGTCTGAGCAACAAACAACCATTATTGATTCACATTAAACTCTGTTCTTCTCAAATGTTCAGCTGTCCTCACGCAACGTTGGCAGGAGTAGAGATGAGAGAAAACTGTGCTAAGATTCAATTTCTGGGAATTTCTTAACAAGATATGCAAACTGACACCATTTTTACTTGCACACTGCAAGAACAATTTCCATTTCTTTTTTTTTTAAAGATTTTATTTATTTATTTATTTATTTATTTGACAGAGAGAGACACAGCGAGAGAGGGAACACAAGCAGGGGGAATGGCAGAGGGAGAAGCAGGCTTCCTACGGAGTGGGGAGCCCGATGCGGGGCTCGAACCCAGCACCCTGGGATCATGACCTGGGCCGAAGGCAGATGCTTAATGACTGAGCCACCCAGGTGCCCTGAATAATTTCCATTTCTAAGGAAATTTTCAGTACCAACATTAATCTCATAGTCTATCTCCTTCAGAGAATTATGTGGAATTATCTTTATATGTTACTTCTAACAGGAAACAACTGTATTGAAATATTCTCTTATATTGTGTAGTGGTTTGGGAATACAAAAAAACTAGAGACTCTCAAATGAAAGCATATACTTTAAAGACTGAATTATGCTACTGCCAGCTGCAGATTGGGATACGGACTCAGGCAGAACTGGATCTGAATTTTAGGTCCCCTGCTTCACCAGTTGTGTGGCCTTGGGCAAGTCACATTTTTCCAAACCTCCAGAGAAATAGAAATAATTAACCTTTGAGAGTTGTACAAAGGATTAGAAATAATGGATAGAAAGCAGGAAGCATGCTGGGCACATTGGAGGCCAAGTAATAATTAGGATTATCTAATATACTTAATAATGTTGTAGTCATCTTAAATGAAGAAAATGCACCCAGATTTTTTTTTTATAGTGGGAAGACTGTCCCTACATCTTTAACACTCCTGAAGTACTGAAGATGACTTGTAATGATTTGAGTTGGCCACATCTTGAAGATAAATTCCCAGAAGTGGAATTGCTCAGTCTAAGAGTATATGCATTTGTAATTTTGATAAATATTTCCAAATTGGTTTCTATGGGACTTCTATCAGTGTGCTTTCCCACCAGCCAAGTATATGAGTTAGGCAGATGTTTTTGGATGACATCCTTGTGGAAGTTTTACATGTCTGCACACTCTTTGATGCACCTCCCACTGAGAGGTGTCCCCTCCCTCTGAATCTGGATTGGTTGTGATTGCTTCATGATGCTGTATGACTCCCGAGGCTATGTCATAAAAGGCCATGTAGCTTCTGCCCAGTTCACTTGGGATGTTCACATTATGGAAAGCAGCCATTATGAAAGAAGTCTGACCACCCTGACCACCAGTCTGGACCCTGATGACTTGCCCCTCAAGTGTATGCCTCTGCATCTTCCCTCTTTCTAATCCAGGGCTTTCTCTGTTAAGGCGGGGGTGTCCATTGGGCCTTTTAGTGAGCTTGGTTGAAGTTGTCAGCCTTGGGAACAACCCTTAGCTAACAGGAAACAGAGGCATTCAGTGCAGTTTGCTTCTCAGGAGGCTGCAGCAGGATCAAGCCCTCGCCTGATTCAACAACACAGCCTCTGTTCTGCCTATCCTTCCTCCCTGTCTTCCTCTTTCCTGCTTCCTGGCCTCGCCTTCCAAATTAATCACCTGCCTCCAAGTTGCTGTGTTAAAAGCTCTGCTTTAACTAAGACACTTACGTCTCTCTAGATTAGAAAAAAGGAAACCACTCAGGGAGAACACAGACCCAAGGTGCACATCTCTGCCAGGAGTGTGTCTGGTCCATTGTCCTTGGGTTATAAATATGCTTGGCAGCCTGAATTCTGGTCTAAGCCCTGATCAGAGAGATGGCGAAACAGATTTTTCCTCTTTCCTCTGGCAATCAGCTCCTTAATTCCAGCTTTTAAATGAGCTTTGCAGAGGGACTGACATCTCCAGCATTGCGTTCAGAAGCTGGAGCCAGAGGCTAAAATTTGTTGAAAATTCAGCTTTTATCCTTTGGATTCAGAAAAGACCTGACAAGAAAACCCTGCCCTTGGCCTTTGCCATTTAGATCAGAGAGATGAGCTCAGCTGCTGGTGGTCACGTGGCCAACCCGTGTCTTCATCTCTGCCCACTGGGCAGGAGTTCTTTTCTTTCTCTGGGCAGCACTTGCCTTGTCTCACGTGCACTCCCAAACACAAGAAGGAAAATAGCCTTCAAAGAACAAAGCAAAGCACACTTGCCTTTTTAAAAAGGATCCCTGAGGTTATTTCTGAGTGATGGGTTGTGTTATGGGTAAAGTTTATTTATTTATTTATTTATTTATTTATTTAAATTTTTTTTTAGATTTTATTTATTTATTTGAGAGAGAGAGACAGAAATAGTGAGAGAGAGCACAAGTGGGGAGGAGAGGGAGAAGCAGGCTCCCCGCTGAGCAAGGAATCTGATGCGGGACTCGATCCCAGGACCCTGGGATCATGACCTGAGCTGAAGGCAGATGCTTAACCGACTGAGCCACCCAGGCACCCCAAGGTGATGTTTATTTTTTCTTTAGGTTTGTCTGTATTTTTTTTAAAAGATTTTATTTATTGAGAGAGAGAGAGAGAGAGAAAGAGAGAAAGAGACTGAGCCCAAGCAGGGGGAAATGCAGAGGGAGAGGGAGAAGCTGACTCCTGGCTGAGCAGGGAGCCTGATGCTGAGCCTGATGCCGACTTGGGGCTCGATCCCAGGACCCTGAGATCCTGACTGAGCCGAAGGCAGATGCTTAACTTAACCACCCAGGCGCCCCAGGCTTGTCTGTTTTTTTTTTTTGGATTTTGAAAAAGATTTTATTTATTTATTTGAGAGAGAAAGGGAGTGGCGGCAGGGGGAAGGGAGGGGAGTAGAGAGAGGGACAAGCAGACTCCACGCTGAGTGCAGAGCCCAATGCGGGGCTCCATCTCATGACCCTGCATGGGCCCTCATCTACTGGGGCTCAGTGAGCATGTGGGCCCAGGGTCTGTCCTGTATGGAGACCCCAAACCCCACTCCAAGAGTATAGTTTCAGGGGCATTTCTCCCTCCTTTCTCAACCCAAATAATGGCCTCTGTCATATCTTCCTGTAAGCACCCAGCTGAATCTTCCATTGTGCTGAAACAAAGGATTTTTGACCAGTTTGTGAAGGAAGAAAGTATCTTAGCACAGACCAAGGTGGAAGGTGGGGAAGGACAGATTAATAGCATGTATACATTTGTAAATCATTTATCCTGCTGCAAATTCCCATGAGCCAACATGTGAAGTAAATGAATCAGGAGAGAAACAGAGGTGGGAAGTGGGAAGGCGAGAATCACTCAAGGATGATTGTTAAAAATACTTGAACTCGGGCGCCTGGGTGGCTCAGTTGGTTAAACGACTGCCTTCCGCTCAGGTCATGATCCTGGAGTCCCGGGATCGAGTCCCGCATCAGGCTCCCTGCTCGGCAGGGAGTCTGCTTCTCCCTCTGACCCTCCTCCCTCTCATGCTCTCTGTCTCTCATTCTGTCTCAAATAAATAAATAAAATCTTAAAAAAAAAAAATACTTGAACTCCACTCCGAGTTAATGGAATCAGAAACCCCCAGAGGATTTTATAACTATTCAAGTTTGAGATCTTCTGGTCTGTAGGGTCTGGAAACTCTTTGCTTCACCCATGAACTGGCATTCTACTTTGAGCAAGGAAAGGTCAAATATAAGGTCCATCAGGACAGCTGCAGCAGACCACATGGCCCTGCCCCAGCTGTAAGGGGTGGCAAGGTCACAGGCACATGTGCAAGTGGGAGGGTGGGGGCTGCTTCTCGCAGTGCCGTCAGAGGGAAGACAGGTCACTTGTTAATTGACATTAAGGAAAAAGAAAGTGTTCAGGAGAGTTATCTAAAACTTGGGAATAAAGTAAAAAGATGACTGTCTGACATTTTAAATGCCACACTAGAGCATTTTCTAAGCCTGCCTCAGGGTCATTTGAATCTCAGGGGATATAACTTTGTTTGATTTGCTATTCACAAAATGATTAGATCCCATTTATTTTACAGCTTTGAAAAGTTAGAGATTAAGTTGCATTAAACTAAGAAGGGACTTTTTTTTTCTTGTCCAGCAGAGAAGATAACCCAGACATTAAGGTTTTATCGCCTCGTGGGGCACGAATCAGCATTGTATCTGACTTGGCACTCTTATTTTAGCATTCATTTTCTCCGCTGACTCTATAAATGAAATTTCTCATGCCCTCATGGAACTGGCTTTGTTTTTCTGCCAGTTTGCACGTTAATGAATTGAATAAAACATTGAGTGTGCTTGTTATCTATCCGTAGGTGAATTATGATAACCTTCAAATTATGTTTTGGCAAAGCATACTGAGCGGTTTTAGGTCTGAGGAGTAAGCCGAGGCAGTAAGTAGGAAACCAGTCAAAGCGCTAAGAGTTACATTTATCAGATGCCAACTGAGAGGATGAGCCCTAGGACAGCTGAGGTGAGCAGTTCAGGATGAAGGTCACGAGCACGACGAGGCTCACAGCGTCATACTGTTTGGGTGCAGCGTCACTGGGGTGGAGCAGGATTGTTTTGAGGCACTGGTCCAGACCAGTCACACAACGCTTGCCCTGTTAGGAAGCTCAGTGCTAAGTTCTGTGCTCAATTGTTCTTCCTTTCTTCAGCCCAGAGTTTTTGATTCATTTTCCTCCTTTCTTACTTTTTTTCTTACTTGGTCTCCTTCTTTTTGTTTTCTGTTTGTTATTTGAGGTACCATCTTATTATAAGCTGTTAAAATTCCTGTTATAGGGGCGCCTGGGTGGCTCAGTCGTTAAGCGTCTGCCTTCGGCTCAGGTCATGATCCCAGGGTCCTTGGATCCAGCCCCACATCGGGCTCCCTGCTTGGCGGGAAGCCTACTTCTCCCTCTCCCACTCCCCCTGCTTGTGTTCCTGCTCTCGCTGTCTCTCTCTCTGTCAAAAAAATAAATAAAATCTTAAAAAAAAAAAAATTCCTGTTATAGCTAAGCAGTGAAAAACTGATCAAGAAAATCAAGGTAGATGCCTCAGTATTACAACTTGACCTAAGTGCCCATGGTTGTTCACAATTATGAGGCCCTTTGTTGCTATTTTGTTTTAGTTTTTGGTTAATATCTGTAGTGTCCAATAGTTTGAAGCTGGAGCTGTAAGTCTAGATATAGGTCTTTACTATTAAGTTAGAAGAGAACAAGTTTCAGGTTACATTTATCCAGGTAGACATTTATATTTAAGCAGGACAAAGAGGCAGAGTAGGGTTAGAATTAGAAGTAGTTTACGGACCACCTGTTTGGCAAGTCGAGAAAGTGCTGGTTCTTTCTTTTGCAGGCGCTCTTGATAGCACCCCACATGAAAGAAAATCTCTCCGGCGTGACAGTGTCCTAGGGGCACGGTTTGGCTCACAGTTTAGGTAAGCGAGGGAAGCAAGAATCCTTCCAAATCAGGGGTTGGACACCAGAACTTTTGAGAATCAAGCCTCGGGCAACATTTCCAAAAATACACTGGGCTTGTTAAATTCTTATATCCTGTTTGTATAATGATGGGGAGCATCCACAGTATAACTGGACAGTGCACACATCTAGAACATCACCGATTTTACCCAAGAACCCATTTCCAATGGTCATGTTAACTAGCAAAATACCTGGTGTTGGCTGGAGACAAGGATGGCTGAAGACTGATGGTAGCCGTCTCTGGGGTGTGGCCTTTTGATTAAGTGCTACCTGACCATCCAGATTAGGGCAATCTACTTCTCCTAGGGCATAGATGAAAACCAAAACCTACATGCCATACTGTGGGGAAACGTTTTAAAGATTTACCAACCACATCACACTCAGGATATGGGAACATTTACTGTGCTCTATCTGGCTTGTGTAGGAATTAAGCCAGAATATCTTTGAATCAGCCTTGATTAAAATTAAGCTTCATAATTTCCATAGCAGTAAATTTGAAAGAATAGTAAGTGCTTTGAAAATGCAAACACTGCTTTACATAGATTATGAAGATTAGAAAAGATTTATACAGAAGTTGCAAAAAAATGGGGTTCAGCATGTTTTTAACCTGTATCATGTCATCATAAAGTTGATTTTCAGGCTGTTAGTTTGCTAGAGAGGGAGTGTTTCCTGTAATAGTCAAAAGTTTACTTAATATAAACCTTGGAAAGACCATTGATTAGTAACCTTGAGATCATTAGTTTGTGTTATGAGGAACTACACTTGTTAGAGTATTTACTGTAGACAACAGTGTTTATCACTCAAGGTTGAAAGCTATGTTTGTCATTGGAGATTGAATTTATGGCTAACTTTGGGATTATTGATCCCCTGACTATGATCTCTTGATCTTGTTGTAATTAACTAGTCATAGCATGAAAATTTAACTTTTTTTTTTTTTGAGGAAGTTCTTGCACAAGTTCTATCCAAATAAACATTAAATATCTGACTTTAGCAGATAAAGACACAAAGCAAATTTCCTTTCTCCTACAGCGGGTTTGGATCTCTTGCCCTGTAGCCTGATGAAGTTGTGTAACAGAATTACTGAATATATTCTGGATATAGTTTTAAAAATTATGATATATGAATGACCAAAAGTCCAGGCTTTGACTATATGAAGTTTGGGTATTTTTGTTTGTTTGTTTGGTTGGTTTCTCAATCCCTTCCTGTCTGCTCTTTGTCATGGGTGCAGATATCTTATCTCTCCAAGGAACATAGCTTTTGGGATTAGTCTGGATTCCAAGAAGCTAGTGAAGTGCCATTGCCACTGTGAATACTCAGCCAACATTTTGGTGATGATTGGGACTCTTCATGTCTCTGGGGATCCAAAGATCCTGATGCCTTCCTCTCCAGCCCCAAATGAAGAAGTCCTTTATGTCTCTGTTTATAGGGGGTGGGGGTGGGGAACAAGACTGCGGTCCTGCATATCCCTTCCAGCTTCCAGATCAAGAGGAATTTGAGGGGCACCTGGGTGGTTGGTTAAGTGTCTGCCTTCAGCTTAGGTCTTGATCCCAGGGTCCTGTGATCGAGTCCCACATTGGGCTCCCTGCTCAGCGGCCGGGGTCGGGTGGGGGTGGGGGGAGTCTGCTTCTCCCTCTCCTTCTACCCCTCCCCCTTGCTCATGTTCTCTCTCTCCCAAATAAATAAATAAAAAGTCTTTTAAAAAATTTAAAAGATGAATTTGAGAGGGAGACAAGTCTGATGTCACCAATGGAAATGAAAGCTAGTTTATACACTAATATGTAAATGTTCTTCTAAATAGGGTCTCATATTGGCTCGCAGAGTTGACAATCATCCCTCTTCTTCATGGCTGCTAACATTTTATCTCCTGAAGCCTTCACGAAGACATTATGAATCAGAGATGACATTTCTTGCACCATTTCCCCTCTTGCTATTTCTTACCCATGAAGGGCTTGTAAGGGGTGGCTTACATCCAAGATTCTGCCACAGGCTGTTTGCTCTATACTTCTAACTGAATACACTAAGTTACAAATTTGTGACTAGCATTGCCTAATTCACTCCATTAGTTATGAAGAAATGTCTTTAAATTTTTAGAGCACTCTAGCTGTAACCATCTTTTAGGAATTCCTGCGTATAGCACCAAGCCTAAGTCTTCTCTTGACAGCCTTAAAACTCCCCTCCCTGGCTCCTTAATAACCCCTTCCCTTTCTGGAATCACTGTGAACTCCATCTCTTGGGTAAAGGTCCAGGTTTTGTCGGGTCTGAATAGTATTAATCCCTTGGTTAAATCCCATTATCCCTGCCATTTCCCTCCCTAAATTCTGAAAATCATCCTTTCATCCTCTGTCATCTGCCCTCCCATCAGTAAGGAGGAAAATGGAGATGCCTATTTAAGGCAGTTTTCAGATAAAAGAACAGAGAGAATATAAAGACAGTAGAGTGAGTAGACGTGATCAGTTACTGAAGAAAATGGTTGTTAATTGCTTATGTGTCTCTTGGGCAAATTGTATCACCTTTTACAACCTCAAGTTTTCTCTGCAAAATAATGAGGTTTGACTAGGTGATCTGTAAGATCCCTTCCAGGGCTAAATTATACAAACATTTGCTGTTGCTAGATATTGTATTCGGCTCTAGAATTACCGGTAGCAAAACAAAACAGGAAGAGATGTTGAATTATCCGGTGTTCATTGATGAAAAGAGTGCAGGCTTGCATCTGCAGAGATGGAGTAAAATGCAAGTAAGAAAGTATAATTTAGGACCCTGGAAAAAATTTTAGATTGTAAAATGTAAAAGTTGTAATGATGATTCTATTACAAATGACCAAAAAAACAACAACAACAACAAAAACAACCCAACAAACAACAAACCCTCAAACAAGCAAACCAAAAGACCCCAAACAACAACAACAAAAAAACCCCAAAACAAACAAACAAATAACAGTGAAAGGGCAGGTACTTGGTACTTGAATGTCCTTAGAGTTTCATCTCTGCTTTCCTCTGTGTTTTGGGGTCAGGCTGACTGCCCCACAAAGCTGAAACCATGGCAACAGACAAATTCAGCCTTTTATCTTTAAAGCTTCATAACTAGAGATGTTGGGGGGAAAAAAATCTAAGGAAGGATTTTGATTGGTCAGGCTTGGGTCACATGCTAACTCCTGGACCAATCATAGTGTGGGGACTGTAGGTCCCACTGGAGCAGAGGATGGAATGGAAGTTTCTCATAAGGAGGCTATCATTCCAGGTAGGCAAAGAGTAAATGACTGTTTCATCTTGCCCTGGTTGTTCTCTTTATCCCTTTGACTCAGGGTTTGGGTCTACCATATAAATTTGCCCTTTTCAGAAGTCCATTATACCTGCAAAGCCCCTAGATCTTTTAAAAAAAAATTATGAGTTAGCTCCTGACTGAAGTTTGCCTGCCCAATCTTCTCAGTGTCTATCTCTAAGTGCTTTTCATGGTAATGACTAGCAACCTTGATATATTTATCTCCGCTACAAGCAAATTGGCCAGAGGTGATAAAGTCCATCTGATAAAAACCACCAAGGAGACACTTGTCATCCAATAAGGTTAACTTGCTGAGTAAGGGGACCACACACCAAAGGGGCACCTCACCAAAGGAAGACTCAGGCTTGTTGTAGTATTTAGGGGGTGGTGGGGTTTAAGTAAAATTTCAACAAAGCAGTGTAATGCTCACTCAAAGTGAAGCAGGGGGTGTATAAAGGAGTTGACATCATGCCTGGGCTGAGATGAGAACTCAGGGTCCTGTTTCCTTGGAAACTACAAGTTAAGATAAATGTGGAATGTTGTGTTCAAAACCCTTATCTGAAGCTCTGCACCTGGGTTGGAAATTGAGGCTGTTTTTCTGTGTTAAAATGATTTAAATCCTCTAGGCAAAAAAGAGGTGTTTAATTCTCACTAAATGTGATTTCAAACATCAGTTTCTGACAATCCATGATCTTAGAGAACAAGTTTTCTCATGTCCTTTTGTTAATTAACAAAAAGCATTTTCACCCCCAAGCTTTGCAGAAGAGATTGATTCTCTTCCACTCGTCAGGGTCTCTCTTGAAATAAAAACATGGTTTTTGTAATCAAACATCAAGGAGTGAGTTAAGGTGAAAATGTCATGTCAGTCACAAAGAGAAGTTGGAGGTCCTTTGAAGTTTACATATATTATTGAGGCAATTATTCACCATTTATTCACTCTGCAAATATTTGTGGAGCTCCTACTATGCTAATCTTTGCAAAGGGATAGAATTTCTATCCTTGAGCAGGTCACAATTTAGTGACGGAAACATTGCAGAAGGAAACAAGCCCAGTACGCAAGGGTGAAGACAACAGTGGATATTGGCATAGAGTTTTCGAGAGCAAAGAGAAAGAAGTTGTGAACTCTGAACTTAGGAATTTGGTCCAACTCATGGGTAGAATAGTCAGGGGGAGGCGGAATCTGAGGTTCTGAGGTGAGGAAACTTCGAGTTGGAGAAGTTGGCACATGTAGCAGATGCTGTTGATGCCATGCCCCAGATCCGCTCAGTGCATCTCCGAGCTCCCCTGCAGCTGTGGACAGTTTCTGAACATGCACATAGCTTCCCACCATAGTCTTCCACTTGAGAGATTTCTCAGTTGCCAAGAGAGCTTACTTACTCAGCCTGCTCACAGGGCAGCTTGAAAGTGCCAAGGATTTCACATCTGCCCCCCTTTCAGTTCTCAACCACTGAGGGCTGGCATTCAGTGACTAAATCTCAACTGTATCTCCCTGGGATGATTCTGAGGGCCATTCTGAGTTTCTCAGAAGATTCCTATGGAGACTGAACCTCGGTTGCCTACCACAGTAACATACACGTTAAGGCAAACTTCTGGGCTTTTATTCTTTCAGGTCTAACTTGCCATATTCCCTCTCTTCCTGCCTTGGATGGCTTTCCAAATAAATTGCCTACACCCAAGTCCTTGTCTCAGGGTCCGCTTTTGGGGGAACCCAAATGAAGATGGCAAGCTTCTCCCCTATGGGAGAAGAGCAGACAAAGAGAAGTAGGAATATTGCTTGAAGGTCAAGAAGTGGATACAGAGCAGAACAAAATGGTGAATGCTCTGAAGTAACAGAAAAAATAAGGACCTTGATATTTAACCAGGGTGTGTGTTAGAGAGTTTAAGATCTTGAGCCTAAAGTTATCTTGGGGTCTAAGCTACTGCTTTGGAGAATGAAAGGGAGATAGAAGAGGGGGATGCTGTGAGGTGGGTGAATCAGAGGGGAAAACATGACTTCCTGAGCAGGAGGGAACAAAAGACTGAAGTGCTGGTTGGCATTGAATATCTGAACTTCACTGTTTTTGCTGAAGGATTTTGCATATGATGGCTTGATTATTTCCCTCAGGGAATATTTAATGAGCACTTACAGTTTCTTAGCTATATATGATGTTATTCTATTTCCAGGTAGAGCAAAGCTCTGCTCCTGTTATCCCCACATCAGGAATAATTAAGGGACAATTGATGAAGAGTGAACTAACCTATCATTTTGGAAGTTATCCTCTGTGTAGGAGGCTCTCTAGGTTTTAGGTCAAATTTAACAATCCTGGAAAAACACAGAGAAGCCTGAATTCAACTCTGTTAATCATACACTATCCTTCTATTAACAATTTATTTTGGGAAACTTCACTTGACCCCATTTCGTTGAATACTTATGCTGGAATTGGGTCTAAGTATGGGTCTTCGGATTTTGAGATAATGGTGAATGACATGTATACAAAATGTGATGGAGATGGTAGTTGACCAACCCCTCCTCCACCTCCATTCTCCCTCTCCTTCTTTTATGGTAACAGAGTTGAACAGGACACATGGTTGCTTGGTGGGAAATCAAACCTCAAGCACCCCTGCTGCTGGATGTGGCAGTGTCATTAAGCTCTGACCAGTGGAATGTGAGTGGAAGGAATGTGAGCAGCCTCTGACTCACTCTTTTAGGAGGAAGTCTGTAGGGTTAGCTCTTTCACCCTTCCCACTGGCTACCATGGTGGTACTTGCAGAAACTTCAGATGCCCCGTGTTGAATATTAGCTTGGGTCTCTGAATGACTGTGTGGAGGAAAGCTGCTTGCTGACCTGGAACACTCACCTTGGACTGAACTATGTGAGAAGGAAATGACCTTCCCCGTTAGGTTTCTTTTTATAGCTGCTTAATTCTTAGTTTAACTTATGTATATATACACATATAAATACTTATATATTTCCTTTGACTCCATCCTGATTTCTAATCTGGTTGGTTTGGGCTGGTTTAGAACATCCAAGATGAGTACAGACACTTGAGCTTTATCCTGCTTGGTAAATGTTATCAATGCAGACAGTTTTTGTTGTTGTCCAGTTCATTAATTTATCCACCCATCCTTCCACCTACTCATCCATCCCATATACCTACTATTTTGAGACCTAGTATGTACAAAACCCTTGGCTGGGGATATCCAGGGGACACAAGTGACCCAAAGATGAATTATACCCTGTTCCTGCTTTCAACGGGCTCATAGTCTAGAGACTTTAGGTGGAGACTAAATCATTGAAATAAGGATAATTAGGACTAATTTTTATTCTAGGAATTTTTAATTAAATTTGAAAAAGTCTAGTTTTATTTATATTATTTTATTATTATTATTACTATTTTTTGAGAATGCTCTTCCTGGTAAGTTTTTGTATGCATTTTTGAGACCAGTGTTTACAGAAGGACTCTTTTTATTTAGTGGCAATAAAGCACGCATGAGAAAAAACAGTGCATCAGTCACCATAAACACCGTTTTTTGCTCCTCCCTTCACCCCCGCTCCTTTCCCCCAGGAGTGGATTAAATACTGGAAAAGCTGATGTGTCATTGTACCCTTGAGCCTTCCTGTACTCTAGGGAATTCCCAAGGCTCAAACAGCTTCTTAAGGGATGAAGACCAGAAGGAGGAATTAAAAGAACAAGTCTGAAAGATTTTGCCAGGTAGGAGGAAATGCCTTTTCCCAGGGAGAGTTTGGTAGGTGGGAACTCTAGTTTGTTTCCAAGTATTTTTGCAAATGCCCCGCTTCTCTTTCACTTCCGGGTGGAGAGAGACAGGGACATATAGACGGACCAACAGAAGAGAAAGTGATATAGTTAGACCTCGTATAGCAAAGAGATGGAGAGAAAATGAGACAGGGATGAAGATGTGGAGGAAAAACCCCAAAGAGTATCTCTGTCAGATATAGAATAACCTTTAAGATTCAAAGTGTGATGAAAGGAGATCTGTAACTCTGAACTTTTGTGGAGCAGGAAGATGTGAAATATTTTAAGATTGGGCCCAGAATTTACCATCTGTGTGGAAAGGGGAAACCAATTTATGGGGACTCACACATGTCTCATGAATTATTTCACTGATGCAAATCTTTGGGAGAATTTAAACACGGAGATTAGTGTTAGAACTGTAAGGCCAAAGGAAGAAAGAAAACACTAAAGACTCAGGGAATAAACAAGGCTTTAGTAGAGATATAAATTCAGGTAAAAATGACTCTCTCAGAGCAATCCCAGGGGCAATTTTGAGTTAGAAATAGAGTTTTCTCTCATCTAGTTTGCCAGGATTCATATAATTAGACTCTCATTTTCCTTTCCATTTGACCACCATACACAATTTTAAGAAATAAGTTAGGTGATTATTTAAATTTTTTTTTAAAGTTTTTATTTATTTATTTGAGAGAGAGAGAATGAGAGACAGAGAGCATGAGAGGGAGGAGGGTCAGAGGGAGAAGCAGACGCCCTGCCGAGCAGGGAGCCCGATGCGGGACTCGATCCCGGGACTCCAGGATCATGACCTGAGCTGAAGGCAGTCGCTTAACCAACTGAGCCACCCAGGCGCCCCGATTATTTAAATTTTTAATGATAAATTTCAAACATAGAGCAAAAGTTACAGAATTCAGAGGGAATACATGTATACTCACCACTTAGGTTCACCATGAACATTTTAATATAGTTGTTTTTTCACATATCCATCCCTCTAGCCATCTGTTAATCCATCTTATTTTTAAATGCATTTTAAAGTAAATTATAAACATCAGTAAATTCCCTAAATACATCAGCATGCATATCATTTACTAGAGTTCAAGAAAATGATTATTTTTATAAAGAACTTCAAGAAAAGTTAATATAAAATTGGTCAGATTCGGATTTTATGGGCAATTTTTTGATGACTGGGGTTGATACTTAATACATTTAAGTTCACTGGACAGACAGGGATGGTGACAGCTATTAAGGATGACTTCTGTGGGGTGAAAGGATCAAATATTGACTGAGAATTATTCCACAGGACTACAGGAGAAAAATCTAGCACTTTTTTGTTCTCTTTTGTATTGATCTTCAGAAGCTAAGAAATAGGCCCAGGGAATTGCAAATGCAAAAGGGTCCTTTTTATTTCAGCCCCCGAATGTGTATGCCACAGGCTTTTGAAAGTAGTCTGCCATCACATATATTCTGTCTGGTAGTTTCTGACTCAGAGGAATGGGCTTTGAAAGGTCTATGGATGCATTTATTCATTACCAAGAGTAATGAAGCCTCGTCTACATTTTTGCAGAAATAGCAAATTTGGTGCATTACAGAGTCACTAAAAAGTGAAATAATGAATGTTATCTACCTGATATTTTGGCCTGAAATAAAAACACCATGAGTCTTTTAAAAAAGATCATACAAGAAATTGTTTTGCCCAAACATTCCAACCTAATCTTATGTCTTATGTTTGAGCAACTCACTGTGTAAGTGAATTTTTGTGGCTGGGAGTTTTAAAAGATTCACCTCTGGTTGCATCTCTCCCCTGCATCCTTGGGCATGGGTGTAGTCATAGACTGGCTCCATTTTAGATTTCTCAGAGATCTTAAACCAAGTCCCTTCTAATACTATGCCTGTGATCCGGTTTTACTTACTCTACAAATTTGCCAAATGTTTAGTTTTATGATATTTGTTCTGATTATATTTTTTAATACAAATGAATTAAAAATAAAATTATAATTAAAATAAGAAAGTGAACCCAGTTGGCTTTGACTCCTCCATTTACCAAAAAATAATGGCCTAGGGGGCACCAATCTTCCCAAGAATGCCTCTAACTCTTTGTATAAAACATTCTATCTTAAGAACAGGAAATCATTTTTTTCCTGAACAAATGAATTTATGCAACAAATCTTTTCTGAGCACCTACTGTGTGTCAGGCACTGGGGATATATCACAGAAAACAAAATTCCTTGTAGCACTTCTAGTTGAAGGTGGGACATGACAACAGGTAATTCATAAAAACCATGATGAATATTACATAGCATGTTAGAAGGTGATAAGAAAAGAAGAAAAGAGAAAAAGCAGAAGGGGGTAAATGGGGTTGGGTGTGCTGGGAGTACAAGGATGGGTAGCAATTTTAAGTAGAATGGCTGGGGTGGACCTTACTGAGATGACATTTAAGCAAAGACTTGAGGTAAGCCAGGGAATCAGTCATGTGGATATATGGGGTTATATATCATATATGGGACCACATGCGGATGTGTGTAGATATATGGGGATATATGTAGACATAGATGGACATATAGGATATATGTGGCTATTTGTGGATATATGTAGATATATGTGGATATGTGTAGATGTGTACGGATATATAGAGATATATCTGGGTATATGGCGATATATGGGGAAGAGCATTTCAGATGGAGGAAACAGTATGTATAAAGACCCTAAACAGGGAGTGTAACTGACTTATTTGAAGAACAGCCAGTAGGCCAAAGCGATCAGGGTCTAATGTGCGAGGGTGAGAGGAGAGTTAGAGAAAACTGGAGGCCGGATTACATAGGACCTTGCAGCCTATTTTGTTTTTTCACTCTGAATGAAACAGGGAGCCATTGGAAGCCTTGGAGCAGAGGTGACTTAGGTTTTAAAAGGATTTTGCTGGATATATGTTGAGAATAGACTTCAGAGAGAAAGGTTAGAAGCAGGGAGAGCCATGGAAGTTGTTGTAGTAATCAAGCAAGAGAGATGATGGTGGCTTGAACCAGCCTGTTTGCAGTAGAAATGATGAGAGGATCAGTTTCTGTGTAAACAGCTTTAAACATTGATCCAGCATGATTTCTTGGCAGGTTGAATGGAGGGTGTGTGTGAGAGAGGAGTTAATCATAACTCCATGGTTTCTGGTCTGTGCTACAAGAAGGTTGCAGTTGCCAGGAACTGAGAGAAATGAACAAAGGGAGGGAAGAAGGAAGGAAGGGAGAGAGAAAGAACAAAGGAGAGCAGAGAAGGGAACTGTTTTAGGTGCTGAGCATATATTAATGGTAAAGACACAGTTTTAACAAATCTCAGTTATTCATTGCAATAAATGTACAAGTTTCAGATGAAGAACAGAACAGGGAGTGATTTGCCATCAGGCTTGGGTTAGGAAGGTGATGCGTGAGCTGGGTTGTGAAAGGTGACTAGAGCCTGCAGGTGTGTGTATGTGTAGGTGTGTGTGCACGTGTGCGTGTGTACTGGGGCCAAGGAGTAGTACACAGCCTTCTAGGCAGAAGGAAGGAATAAGTGACATATTCTGAATCATCAAAGTCTGAGTGGACTTGGCAAACCACACTGACTTATAATTCTATAAACTCCAGAGAGATTTGTAGCGCGGTCAATGCATCTTGCAATCTGTAAAGAAATATCATTACCTTTCCAAGGGCTTGATAGGTTTGTGTCACTGAATTTGGCGGGTATTTTTTCAGTTTGTCTTAAAAATTTTTATTATACGCTATTTAAGATATGCAAAAAGGTTCAATGGCACTTAAGTTATTTTTAAGCTGAGGCCCTGCAGACAAAAGTGAAAGATTCAGCCCAAAGAACATAGACAGCTAAGATTTCAGAACATAAGATTTCAAAGAGTTTTTCTCATCCAGGTGACCACCAACTTGCTGTCACACCTGATACCCCACTTCTCCGATTTAGGGAATTTTCTCTCACTGCTGTAACATATGCTGTTCCTATACAAACCTTGCTTTCATCATAGTGTGATTATTTCCTAGACATAATGAAGCAGAAATGTAGCCACAGCTCTTTGATTCAAGCAATACATTTTTTCTCTTGGAATAAAAAAATGCTGAGGCTTGGTTCTATCAGTGAGAAAGGATTCAGTTTTTGGAATTTTGTTCTGTGGATTATTTGCTTGACAAGGTAATGGTAACCTCCCAAGTTTTATAGCTTTCTACAAAGTGTTTCCTACCCCATTAGCTTCTGCTGTCTTCACAGTAACCCTGCCAAGTAGTGATGGTGCAGTATCATAACCTCTATTTTATGCTGACAGAGCTGAGGTTTAGTGAGTTCAAGAGACTTCCAAGAAGCTATATAACAAGAATGTGGCAGGGTTGACACTTGAACCAAAAAATTCAAAGTCAAGTTCTATGCAGTTTTTACTGCTCCACACTACACTTTCTTCTCAGATTCTGGAGCAACTTTCTTCAAGGACATAAAAGAAATAACGGACAGGGTGTATGATGCCCTAGGCAATTGCAGAAGGCCATCTTGCCCTTATTTACTACCCCAACTTGCTCTTTCTGTGTTTCTTGGTGATAGGAAGTAGGGAGTGGCAGTGTCCTGACTGCCCCAGGTCTTCAGAGGGGCCTGATCTACTTAGTGGATTGTAGGGATTCTTCCTGAATGAAACACTTGAGAAAGATAGCGTAGTTATTCCCATCTCTGGCAAAACCAAGCTCATGAAATGCTGGGGTGATGGAATTTATAAGCTACACATAACTTGGAAGAGTTTGAGTATGATTTTGCCCTTAGATTAAAGCACTCAGCAGTTCAAACATTTATATAATGATCACAAAAGGGAAAGATTTATTAGTTTCAACAACGTATCCAGCACTGCAAAGATGTCTCAGATGGTGGCTCCTCTCTCTGTGTGTTCACAGCCCAGTAAGGCAGATAAACAATTAAGCAATGTCAATGCAATATGGCAAAGAGAGTAGGTGACCTATGAACCTAGCACAGTGGGAAACTAGGTGAATCAAGATATGAAGAGGGCCTAGGATATTTAAGAACTGCCCAAGAGCTGACATTCTATTCCCTTCCCAAGTTTTCAACACCTTACAAATTGTGTGCTAGTCTTGACATGACCACAGCTGGTGGGAGTGTCATGGCCATCAACATCCATTTCCTGCTTTGCACACTGCCCTGCTGAACTCTGCCATTGCAATCCTTATCCCTCCCTGGAGGAATGCTCCAGGATCCTGCATCTTGTTATTTTTTTTCTGAGCCTCATGACACATTAATTGTCATTGAAATGTTTGACACAGTCTCCCTCAAATATGTTACAACAAAGTTCTGTATATATCCAAGCCGTCATAGCATTCGTGAATGGGCACAGAAAGCAAATGCTAATGTTTATGCAATAGGTTAAGGCTAACCTTCATTTTTCTTAACTGTTAAACATGCCGTGTGGATTCTAATGTGATGTGTACAGAAGAATCTGTTCATGTCCCCCAACTGTTTGCTTTCTGGAGCTTCCTGTGGCCCAGGACTGTTCTTGTGGTATACTCCAAGACTGTCTTGTAAGAAAGCCAAATAATACAGTGCTTAAAATAATCGTGTTTAAATGACCAGAAAAAAATTGAAAAAAGAGAGAGAGAGAACATAGCTCTTTACTATTTTAGGGAATAGAGTATAATTACAAAGCAAATTGAAAAAATGTGTTAAGTTAATTTTGCACATTTGCATTGGGTCTTTCATCTAAATATTTTGAAGCTTCTGCTTACCTCTCAGTCAGGCATGTATAAAGAAAACTTTATTTTTAATTGATCGCCTCTTCCCTTTCCCCACCTAATTGATAACAGACACTTGCTTTTTTCCATGTGGAGCTGAAGATGCTGTTGAAAGTAAGTGGAGCAGACATCTGTCTGTCTGGGAACCGCTGCATGCTAAATGCATGGAAGAGTGGTTTTCAAAGTGTGGTCCCTTCGATCCACTCAGCATGCAAGTTCTCACCACCCAAACCTATTAAATCAGAAACTCTAGAGATGGGGTCCAGGAAGCTGGGTTTTAACAGGTCCTCTGGGTGATTCTGATACAATGCTCAATCTAAAAACCACTGGCGTAGGACATTAAAGATGGCATCTTTTCATTTTATTTTCGAGGGGTCAATAGAGGGAGAACAGGAAACTTGAAGGAGACTGGTATATAAAGCACAGCTAGTTTAATTAAATGACATGAAGGTGGTTTATGGTTGAAGACTGAGAAGCTCTACCCAGGTCCCCTCTTCTATCCCACCTTCTGAGTTCATGCATGTCAGAAAACCAAAGGTCTCCATTAGATGTATGCCCTCAGAGCTTATGCATCACCTGGTGTTTGAGCTCCAAGAAGGCTTGCCCAGGTCCCTGCACTCCAAAACTTTAGCTCTCAAGGCCTTGGATGAGCCCTATTTGGGGTTGTCCAATACCTCTTCTGAGTCCTTGCACGTGCTGTTCCATACCTGGAATTCCCTTTCTCCACTTGCTCACTTGTAAATTTCTATTCCTCTTTTAAATCTCAACTCCAGCATCATCTGCTCTGTGAAGCCTTCACCAAGTGAAGAGAGATGCTCACCCACTGTGTTCCTCAGCACCTTGTACAGATTTCTATATTATTTTGCTCATCCCACAATATTACAATATATCCATCTCTTTCTCTCCACTAGAGTTCCAAGTCTTCTCAAGAGAAGAACTGTTTCTTTCATCTTATTTCTAGTGCCTGGCATATTATCTGGTAAACAGTAAACACTCAATAAAAAGGTTGCAAGAGTATTGCAATACTTTTTTCCTCTCTCTATGAATTATTATAATTCTGCTGAACCTTTGAGAGTAAGTGGGTGACCTCAAGACCCTCTGCCTCATATTATGTATATTTCTTAAGAACAAGGACGTTCTCTTCCATGACTACAACACAATGATCAAACTCAGGAAATGTAAGATTGATACAGAATTATTATATAACATTCAGTCCATATTAAATTTTTACCTGTTTTCTCCCTTTATGTCCTTTATAGACTTTTTTTTTTCTAATCCAAGATTGTTCATTGCCTTTAATCGCCACTTCTCCTTAGACTGTTTTAACCTCAGTTGGTTCCTCAGCTTTTCTTTGTTTTTTTCATGACATTAACATTTTTGAGGAGCACAGGTCAGTTGTTTCTTAGACTCTCTCCAAGTTTTGGTGTATATGATTGTTTCCCCATTATTAGATTTAAGTCATGGGATTGGAGGAGAACTACCATATAAGTGATGTAGTTTTCTCATGCATCACATCAAGAAGTATGTGATATTGATGTAGCCTACCATTGTTGGTTACATCATGTCCACCATGTTTCTCTGTTGTAAAAGTACTTTTTTGCCCTTTGTAACTTACAAGTAATTTGTTAGGAGATACTTTTTGTTTTTTTTTAAAGATTTTATTTATTTATTTGACAGAGAGAGACACAGCAAGAGGGAACACAAGCAGGGGGAGTGGGAGAAGCAGGCTTCCCGCAGAGTGGGGAGCCTGATGCGGGGCTCGGTCCCAGGACTCTGGGATCATGACCAGAGCCGAAGGCAGACGCTTAACAACTGAGCCACCCAGGTGCCCCTGTTAGGAGATACTTTGAGACTGTGTTAAAACCTTGTTCCCCAATATGCTTCTACCCAATAGTTTTAGCTTCATTTGATGATTCTCCCCTAAATCAATTATTACTATGGTGGTTACTTGCAAGATAATTTTTTTTAATTGAATGAATCAGTCTTAGAAAATAGATTGTCCTAGTCAACTATTGAACTATTTGACTTCTCTCAGCATACTTTGAGAGAAGTGTCTTTCTACCCCACACTCATTAGAATTATTTCCAGAAAGAATCAGTATTCTATGCTAGCCCTACCTAATTGCTCTTCTTTTAATGGCTTCATATTTTTTTTTTTTGCCTCCACAATGAACCCTACATATTCAAATGCAAAACCCCTTTAGCAGCTTAAATTAGATATAAAATCTTCATGAAATAGTATATAAAATATAGGTATTAAGTCCTTAATCTATAGACCTTTTTCTCTTCATCAATGTAAATACACATATGCACAGCTGTAAAATGTTTATAAACTTCTGGCTTTTCCACTGGATTTCCATAAAAAGCTCTGGTACTTTATTTACAACTAACTAAAAATACTTCTCATTTCTTGTGATTAGTTGCATTAATACTAATAATTAGGATATAACAGAATATGAAAATATAGATACCCTATTTCAAGGTTTTCTGTTTCATCCAACTTTATTAATCCAAGAGTTAAAAAGTTACGGTATGGTATTTTACTGTAACAATAGTAATAATAACCATAATCATAACATCTGAATTTATTTTGGATCATACTTCCTGGCACTTTCAAACTCTCAAGCTCTTTACTCTCAAGCTCTATTCTTTATGATCATGCATTCGTTCACTTTGCCATTAGATGAGAGTTTATTGGGGAATAAGATATTTACAGTCTTAAAGTATCTTCCCTCAAATTACTTATATACCTTCATGAGGAGGCATTAGTGGGAGATTGATGTAGAAACTGAGGAACAGAGAAATCCAATTATATCACATCTATTATTGGAAAATTATTGGACCAGTACCCTGGAGAGTGTTTGTAATATAGTGGGCAATGTAGTAGGTGTCCCAGATCAGTATCAATCCCTTGAGAGTCCTCACATATACCTCAAAAGGTGAACTGGCTAGCTCAAGTCCGCAAAGCAAATGGTCAAGCTGACACCAGAATTAAGGCTTGACCTTTGAGGTCAAGGATTCTCCCAGTATTTTCTGTTACCATAAAATAGTAAAATAGATGTGGTTATCTCACATCCTTGAGTCATTTCTAAGTAGTAAATTAAGCATGCACAGTAGAAATGTGTCCTTAGGGAAATAGGATGGCTCCACCTCCACTTTTTTTTTTTTTTTTTAAGATTTTATTTTTATTTATTTGACAGAGAGAGAGAGAGAGAGAGAGAGAGAGCACAAGCAGGGCGAGCGGCAGGAGAAGCAGGTTCCCCACTGAGGAGGGAGCCCGATGCGGGGCTCAATCCCAGGACCCTGGGATTGTGACCTGAGCCGAAGGCAGTTGCTTAACCAACTGAGTCACCCAGGTGCCCCTCCACCTACACTTTCTGGAAAGAGAGCTTCAGTTGTTGGATAGCTAGGATTTCTGGGCATCATGGTATGATTTCCATACAATGTTCCTCTTAAAGGGCCCAAGACTGCAAAGTGATGTAGACACAATGAGGATACTCACCTAAACTCTTTGATGCATTTACAGTATGCGTTTAAAGTTTCCTGAATTTCTTAGTGTTTCTCATATGTAAAGTTCCTCCCCCCAAATAGATTGTTCAGTTCTCTAAACATAAAAGCTAGGTTTGTAATTCCATTCTCTGGAGCACCCAAATACAGCATTTTGCACATAAAACTGTGCTCTGTGAAGACCAATTGGTGGATACGGGAACTTAGGGCTTGAGTTCACGTTTTTACCCCACGGTAAATTGCTCACAGGTCTTCATTTTACATGAGTTGGGCTCTGGAGAGTTGAGTGACAGTCTGGACTTGGGGATTTTCATTGAAGGGTTAGAGTTCCTGTCGTGCGCTGTACCTGGACTCGGGTTACATGGGACAGAGCCTGGCAGTCCACGGCTCTGTAGCTGTCATGCTACTTAACCTTTCTGGGGCCCGATTTCTTCATTTCCATCAACAAGATGAGCTGAGTAAGGTCTGCTCTGCTGGCCTTTTCCAGGTTTGAAGTGAAGAACCTGGAGATACCAGCATAGTAACTTACAAAGTAGCAATCAACTGAGAGTGAAAATTAAATGAATTAAGTAAAAAATGTAAATTAAAACACACAAAACAAAATAACTTCCTTATTAGTGCACAATGCAGAGTATTAGTGTTCGTCTACCTCTATGGATTCTGAGTTTCAAATTAGAGGCAATACTTCTTTACTTCATGGTGGGTATCCAAGAAGACTTATTTTATTTAACAAGCACTTTAAGAGTGATTTCTATGTATCAGGCATAGCTGAAGTGTTTTTCAGTAATGAGCTCACTTAATCCTGATGGCAAGACTACGAGGTAGATGTCATTCTTGTTCCAGTTTTATAAATGGGGAAACTGAGACACAGGGCAGTGAAGCAACTTGCCCAAGATCAACTATTAAGTAGTGGGTCTGGGATTCAAATTCAGACAGTCTATCAAGAATCCTTACTTTTAACCCCCTGAGGATGCTGAGGATGGCTGGCTAAGAAGATAAAGAGGAGGTGTTCCCTGTTCCAGTTGAAATCTCATTCAATGTGAATGTCATGATTTTCTTATTTTTAAACACATGGACTTCTTTAGAGTCAAAAAAACAGAAATGGAATTGGGACTGGATAATTTTCATGGAGGCCTTCAGGAATGAATCCAAGTTTAGGGGGAGGGAAGTCTGATATTTGGCTTCTTCTGGGAACATATAAAATATTTTCAGGCTATCCTCATTTTATCAGGCAGATGTGCTCCTGAGATATTTGAATATTTCTGCATGCCACAAATATTTATAAGGTCATCCAATGCTTGTATAAAAATACAAGCAAAATCATCCAGAAATGTTTATGTTCCACCAAACGAATTCAGTGTGTGAAACAGAAATTCTACCCATGCCCCATATGCTTTATCCTTTTATAGTCCTATCTGGACAATTTTAAACAGTGAAGTCTGAGGTATACACTCTGGGTGTTTACAAAACTCTTCCTGAGTTGGGTTAGCCAAGACCATCTTCCCTGAATAATTGAAACAATGTAGCAATAAGCCCTTAATTTTGTATCAAGTTTCTGTTGGTCTGGGGAAAGACATGGTTCTATATATTTTTTTAAATCAACTTTTTGAGATATAATTAACATATGATATGATGCACTCATTTAAAATGTATGAAGACAGAATTTTAATTATGAGGTTTCTTTTTTTCCCCTAGGTCCATATCCAGAATGGAGACTTGGAAGGCGTTTTGGGAGTTCATCATTCTTGCAGCTAGTTTTGGCTTCATCAAGTCACAGAGAATTGGTAATGCATCGGATTCTCTAAGCCAAAAATGATGACCTTGCCAGGGACCTATGGTAGTGACAATCTTAAAAGAAAATAGTACAGAAGCTTCATAATTAATGGAAGGGAAATGCTTCTTTTCAGGAGAGCTTAGAATCTAGAAGCTTTTAGTGAACAGCGGGCACTTGATTTTTTTCAAAGCTTAACCTCAAATGACAAAAATAAATAAATAAATAAATAAAATAGCTATTAAAAAATGCTATACTTCTGAATGTATTACCAGGCTCTCAAATGCTTTTGTAAACATCGGCCTGCTCTCTTGACTCCGCATTTTGCTTTGTCTCCTTTAGCAGAGCTGTTCTGTGAGGTAATTGTCATCATGAGATGGATAGCTTCGCTAAACGCCAGTGACACCTCTGGAATTTTTTTTGCAGTCATTTTAACAGATTGTTGTGACTTTTCATGCTGAAAGTCTCATGAAGAGAAGATTGTTTGAGTAGCTCGAAGCCCCACTGAGACAGTATTGAGGTTTAAATATTTATATATAATTACATACACTGTTATTTGTTGGGAAAAAAACCCCCATGAAGCTCTCTAAATTTTCCCTCCAGCTCTGACTCCCTGCTCTTGTGAACAGAAGCTGTGACAGTCAGTCTTTTCATGTTTCGAACACCTTCTAAAATGACAAAGGGCTGGTGGAGGGGTTAAGAAAAGTAACAATGTATGAAAAGGTAATACATCTCTGGAGGTGCACATCATGGAACCCATACTTATTTGCCTGGAAAACTGTTCCACAGCTGTGAGTTTTCTCCTGTTCGGAAAGATCACGGAAACACTCTCAAGTCTGTGTTTGATTTCTTCTGAAAGAGATGTTAAGGGGACAAACCAGGCAGCCATCCCTGGAGCACTCACTGAATTCTTTCCTCTCAACAGGATTGCATTCTGGAGCACCAAAGGGAAGTAAAGCTTAAAGGGCCATGAGCTCATTTATTATCTGCCTTTTCAATAATCATTCCACTCGGCTTTATGATCAATATTAGGCAAACTCCTGAGAAGTGGGACTCTGGAACCTAGAAGTGATTCAATGTCCCTAGAGCATACCACCCTTCATCAGCACTTCTCTGCCTAAACTCTTACAAGGTTTTTGCCTTCCTATAATATGGATTTTTAATTTAATCTTCATTATGGCAGTCCAGAGTATGAACTGGATGTCAGGAGACCTGGTTTCTAATACTGGCTGTTCGAACTGATTTACGTGAGTTACTTTGCTTTCTAGGTCTTATTTCCCTTATCTGCAAGATGGGTAAATTTGGTTTACATTCTTCTATACTTGCATTTTTCAATACAGTGGCCACTAGTCGCATGTGACTATTTAAATTAAAATTCAGTAAAATTTTAAATTTATTTTCTCATTTGTGCTAGCTACATTCCAAGTACTCAATCACCACATGTGCCTCGTGGCTATGGTATTGTATTACATTATCTCATAGGATTCTTTCTAGCTCTAAAATGTTCTGATTCCCTTATTTGGTTTCATTAATGTTCAATATTTCCATTCTTGTGATATCTTCTTCCTTTGTCCCTCCCTCTCTCCTTCTCTCATTCCCGAGTACTTCCTTCCTTAAATATTTTTTTGGGTGACTACTCTATGCTAGACACCTGAGTGATGGACAAACAAATGAAAGATACAGTGTCTGTTTGCATGGAGCCCACTGTCTAGTTGGGGAGATCGCCATGAGTTGAATAAGCACATTGATGAATGTTACATTACAAACCAAGATAAAAGAACATGATTCTATGGGAATTTATTAGAAAAAAAGAAAAGAGAGAGAAAGGGAAAGAAACTCAGTGGATGGACTAGCATGTAGGAGCCACATGGAGCTTGGACCACGGAGAGCAAAATGGAGCGGGGAGAGTGAGTGTGGGGCCAGCCCCAGCCAGTATTTTAACTCTCCTGGCACAAGACCAAAAGCAAAATGTATTTAACCAGCGTGGGATACTCATTCCCTGGTTGCTGAGCCACTTGAAACTAACATTCTCTTCAGCTGGTTTCTGCTTTTGTTTCTCCTCTCTCTCATCACTGATTCACGGGTTCTCCTACCATCAGCACGGACAATCACATTGCGAAGTGTGGGGGAAATGTCATGATGGTTACTGACAAACAGAGAGATCATAATCACCTCTTCCCTTTTTTTTTTGGTCCGCACGAGCACAGTATTTAATTCGTGTATTTACTTCTTGTCACAGAAATGCAATGTTTGAGTTGGAAGAGACCAGGTCATCTGGTCAAGCCCTTATAGTAGAGAGATGCAATCTGAGAAGCAGAAAGATGAACTATTGGCTCAAGTCCTGCAGTCAGCTGGCTTCTGATCCCTTCCATGCTGGAGACCAGGGTGGGCCCAGCTGGAGCACCACTCGCTCTGGCCACTGTTGGGGTTGTGTTTCCGGGGTTGGAATTGGGTTTGGAAGTAGTTGTACAGTGCAGGCTTGAGTTCAGGGAGCCAAAGGAGCCAAATGGGAGCCACGCTTATGGTAATGCCACGAGATAAAACCAAAAGGGTCTGGTGGTAGCTAGGGAGTGCCAGAGGTCAAAGCTGGAAAGCAGAGGTCTTAGGTCAGCTTCTCTAGATGCAGATCCTGGGACAGGGATTTGGTGAATGTGTTATTGTGAGGGAGTACTCTTTAGGACAGACCTGTAAGGGAATAAGAGAAGTGAGACAGGCTGGGGGTGAAGAAGCCAAGCAAGGATGTAGCCTCAGGTACCATCCAGCCTTGGCCTGAGCCATGGAAGATGCTGGAACATAAATGGCACCATGAGTTGTTTCAGTAAGGCAAGGGGGCCAGGTGCTTGTAAGCCCATATGATTGACCATTGGCCACCCAGGTGGTATAACTTTCCAGGTGTCTCCAGATGTGGCTGCTCTGCTCCCTTCAGCATGGACAGGTCTCTAGACCAAGTGTCAGAGGGGAGCAGTTAACTGTAGCCCTTGAAGCAGGTGTGCCAGCCAGCAAAGATCTAGGCGGGGCACCAAAAGCATCCTCTACTGGTTGAAAATATTTTCTTTCATTAAGTTTAAGGGATGGGTGGAGGGCCGTGGTCAGGGATCTCACTGAAGGGGTCAGATGTCTGTTAGAATGAAACAGAGAGTGGCGGGTGAACAAGGGTAGACGGTGGCCATGAGGAAGCAAAGGAAGATGCATATTAGCTGTTGTCACAGAGCTGTGCAGGCCGATCTGCAGGCTGTGAAGGCAACGAATGGGGAGAGATAGAGTCACTGCCAGAAGCTGTCAATTTTGTGCTGTTCTATCTTGAATTGACTCTCTTCCCCAGTCTGCAGGGAAGCGTCTGTGGGAGATGTCGTGTTTCTAGTGGACGCCAACATCAACGCCCAACATACCCGCAGCATGCGGAACTTCTTGTACATCATGGTAAACAGCTTCAATGTCAGCAAAGAGACCATCCGCGTGGGGCTGGCTCAGTACGGCGACATGCCCCATTCCGAATTCCTACTTTCCACCTACCCCCGCAAAGTCGATGTGTTGAAACACATTCTGAGGTTTCAGTTTCGGCCTGGGGGCCACAGGTTGGGCCTGGCCCTGCGGTTCCTTCTAGATCAGCACTTCCAGGCAGCAGCAGGGAGTCGGGCAAGCCAGGGCGTGCCTCAGACGGCCCTGGTGATCATCAGCAGCCCAGCTGAGGACGGTGCGCAGGAAGCCGCCGAGGCCCTCAGGAGGGCGGGCGTCCGGCTTTATACCGTTGGTGTCAAAGATGCAGTGTTGGCCGAGCTCAAGGAGATTGCGAGCAGTCCTGAGGAGAAGTTCGCCTCTTTTGTTCCCAACTTCTCTGATCTGGGCAGTCTTGCTCAGAAGCTGCGGCAACAGCTCTGTGACACTTTGGCAAAGGCAGTTCAGCCTGTTGACAACGTCTTTCCAGGTACAGAAGACTTGCCCCTTCTTGTTTCTGATCTAGAAATCACAGAGCTCAAAGCTTTATCTCTTCTTCATCTCTCCCACTGTCCTCCTTATTTTCCATATGTATGCATGTTGAATTTTAATATTACAGTCTCACTAAACTATCTGTACTCTATGCTCCTCTCCAATCATTGACCAGAGACTTACCATCTTTTTAAATAAATATCATGGGCCATATGCTGGTTCTATATGCAGAGGTAGTGGAAGTCCATTTTTGGAGGAAGAATATTTGTTCCGAGAATGATATTCTTCCTAGATTGAACTTATCCATGTTGCCTGGATGGGGGGTCGAGGAGGGGAGAGGGGCAACAGATCTTCCAGGAAGCTTGCTTATTGCTTAGTTTATTGCCAGTGTGCTGGTATAAAGTATTGGTTATGAGCATGAATTTAGGGGAAAGTACGGTCTGGGTTCAAATCCCACTTCTCCACTTTTTAACTGTGTCAATTTGAACAAGTTACTTTATCTCTCTGCATCTAAGTTTTCTTCCTAGGATGGTAGTACCTGCCTCAGAGAGTTGTTGAAATCATTAAATAAAATTATGCAAGTCAGGTGCTTATCGCAGTGCTCAGCCCATCAGAGGTGATAGCATTATGATCATTACCTGTGATGATCTAACTCATTAGCTTTGTACGTCTGTCAGTGGTGACGGGGCAGAGACTTGCCGAAATCCTTTATGAGTTAATTACTTAATTCTATGAGAAAGCAAAGACCTTTGAGCAGAGGAAGAGAAGCTTGCTAGTGGTTTTCATCAAAATGCATAAGCGGATAGAGCCTTCATTACTTATTCATTATTGTGGCATTTCTACAGAAGGCAGGTAAATTGGAAGAGGTGCTAAAACTTTTCACCCATTTGATGCTGCAAGTGTATGGTGTCAGTGTTGCGTTTGTACAACCAAATTATATACCTTGCTTTTGTGTATCACTTCAGGGTTTACAAAAAGGTTTTATATACTTAGTAACACTAACTACCATTTGCTTGGTACTATATAGTTTGCCAAACCTATTTACATTGCCCAACTGACTGATAGATACATACATAAGGCGATTCTTTGTTAGACCCCTAGGGATGTGTATGGTACACAAGGCAATTAGTATTTACTTTTACATAGATATGTAAGGCAATTGGTGTTATTATTATTTGCATTTTTCAAGTGAGGAAACTGAGGCCAAAGGTAATATAACTGGATGGCAGAGCTAGGATTTGATGCCAGGATCTTAAGACCAGATGCATTCCAATAGGACAAGTGTCATCGATTGTGTTCCCCAGAAGCAGAGCCTGAGGCAAGGATTTGGATATACATTATTTATTATGGAAGAGCTCCCAAAGGGTTGGTAAGGATGTGGGGGGTGCAGGACAGAGAGTAGAGAAAAGAAAGGAAAAATGTGATCTCAGGCAAAAGTTCCAGAGGGTACTTTTAGCTTGATCCTACAGGAGAGCTCAGGAATATAAATTATGCTTCAGCTAGGCTTTCATATATTGTAGGCAAAGCAGCTCCAGTAGCTGAAGGGAAGTCCTCCAACATACAATGTACAGAAATGGTAACAAAGAATTCAAAAGGACTTCGGCAGAGCACAAATAATGTCTGCTCTAATAGATTATCTTATTTTATCCTCCAAACAACTCTGTGAGAGTGTGAGGGCTGGTATAAAAGTTTCAGTGCTGCAGAGAAGAAAGCCAAGTCTCAGAAAGGTAGGTGATACATAGGTCACAGGGCTCCTAAGTGGTGGAGCCATAATGATGTGTATAATGGAATGCAGGATGTATTCCAGTTTTCTGACCTGTTGGTACCAGTACTCTTGTAGAGATGAAGTTTATTACCACCGGAAAGAGGACAACTCCTTTCTCAGCATGCTACTACATTTATAGAAGGGGTTTTCTTCTTCATGAGATTCAAGGGATTGTCCAAGTATGTTCCAAGATTACATGTATCAGTAGAACAAGACAGAAGCCTCAGGAGATGATGGAGTTGAGGGAAGGAAAAGCACAAAAAATGTTGTCACTTCTCTGAGCACTGTCATTTAGGGTATCTGAGGACCACAGAGTCTAGTCTGACTGGCCCTGCTCTCCTTTCTGTACACCATCCAGCCCCATTGGTTCTACGCATTTTGAGTGAAGACTCACAGACTCCATGACTTTTGTCCTCTTTCTTGCAGCTTGCAGAGAGGCAGTCTTAGCAGACATTGTCTTCCTAGTAGACAGCTCAACCAGCATCGGACCCCAGAACTTCCAAAAAGTGAAGAACTTCCTTTACTCTGTCATCTTGGGGCTTGACATCAGCAGTGACCAGGTCCGAGTGGGACTTGCTCAGTATAATGACAACATCTACCCAGCCTTTCAGCTGAACCAGCACCCTCTGAAGAGTGTGGTCCTGGAGAAGATCCAGAATCTTCCCTACCGTACAGGAGACACAAACACAGGGAGTGCCCTGGAGTTTATCAGGAGGCACTACTTGACTGAGGCAGCTGGCAGCCGGGCCAAGGACAGGGTTCCTCAGATAGTTATCCTGGTGACAGATGGGGAGTCAAATGATGAAGTTCAGGAGGCAGCTAACAAGTTAAAAGAAGATGGAGTGGTTGTTTATGTGGTAGGGGTCAATGTCCAAGATGTCCAGGAATTGCAAAAAATAGCCAGTGAGCCATTTGAGAAGTATCTCTTCAACATCGAAAACTTCAACACCCTTCAGGATTTCTCAGGAGGCATTCTTCAGACTCTGTGCTCAGCAGTGGAGGGTAAGATAAAAGGTAAGAAGCGGCATCAAAACCCAACATTCCAACCAGGACACCTAATTACGGTATGAGCCGGGATGCACTGAGTATAGTGGAAGGGCAGGAGAAGGAGCTGGCTGCCATCTCTGGAGAACCTGGGGGGACTTCCTAGGTGAAGGAACATTGGAGCTGGGGGTTGAAGAATGAATGCAGTTCTCATGGGTAGAGAAGGACATCCTGCCATGTTGTTCAGAGGAAGCCCAGAAGACCTATGTTCTTGTCCTGCCTGTGCCACTTTCTAGTTAGGTGAGAGTGGACAAGCAGCTTTACTTCTTCATTTCAATGCTCTCATCTGTACAGTGAAGATAATAACACTTGCCTAGTAGGATGGCTTATGGGGATTAAATCAAATAATGTGTATAAAAACTGCTAGCACAAAATAACTGCTCCACATATATCCATTTCCCTTGCCTCTTCCATTGGTGGAAGAAGAACAGGTGAGAGGTGCTTTAGTCTAATAAAGCAGACAACAAAGACAGCAGGGTGGAAGAGGGAGAGAGTCTTGTGATTGGTTTACACAGAGGAGGTGGAAGAATAATATGCACATTGTTACATAATTATAGTACCTGTCCCTCTTATATTCCCTGCATCCTTGTATTCAGTTTTCATGACATCTTGATTTGATTTACTTTCTCCTCTATGTCTTTTCCTTCTTCCTCCTCTCTTCAATTCCAGAATTCACCCAAGCTTATGCAGATGTGGTCTTTCTTGCCGACACCTCACAGGGCACATCACATGCCAGTTTCCAGTGGATGCAGAATTTCATCTCCAGAGTGATTGACCTGCTGGATGTTGGCAGGGACAAGTACCAGATTGGGCTGGCTCAGTATGGTGATCAAGGCCACATCGAATTTTTGCTCAATACCTACCAGACCCGGGATGAGATGATTGCCCATGTCCGTGACCACTTTTTGCTCCAGGGTGGCTCCAGGAGGACGGGCAAAGCTCTGCGATATCTTCATCAGACTTTCTTCCAGGAGGCAGCAGGAAGCCGGTTTCTCCAGGGTGTTCCGCAATATGCAGTGGTCATGACCTCAGGCAAATCTGAGGATGAGGTCTGGGATGCCGCACAGACTTTGAGGGAAAAAGGTGTGAAAGTCATGTCTGTGGGTGTACAGGACTTTGACAGGAGAGAACTGGAGGGGATGGCAACCCCACCCCTTGTATATGAGATGCAAGGACAAGATGGAGTCAGACAGTTGATGCAGGATGTGGCTGTGGTGATCCAAGGGACCGGGCAGCTCGGGTTCGGGACTGCGTCTGAGAAGGAGCCTGTAGTAGGTAAGGTTTGGTCCCTACATGTGTGAGCCGCTGGGAGGTCTCAGAAACTCTGGGGGAAAGAGCAGAGAAGGGGGGCATTCTGGATTCCTCAGTACTGCAATACCAGCACCAGTGCAGGGGGAAGAGGAGGAGGCATGGGGCTTCCTTGGGCATACACCCTATATCAGTTAACTGTGGTCACAGTGAGCCTGCATAAGAAGCCATCCAGAAAGTCAGTGGCTGAGAAGAATCATTTATTTTCGCTGATCTGCTGGGGATCAGCTGATCTTTGTTGGCCTCAACTGAATGGCTTTCCTGAGCTTGCCTGAGCTTGTTCACAGATTTGAGATTTGGCTGAGGGTTGGTTGATCTACATTTGGTTCTGCTCCATAGCTCTCATCTTCCTCCTGGGATTGTTAGGCTAGTCTGGACACATTATTCCCATGGTAACTGCAGAGGTGCAAGAGAGAAAACCTAATTACATAAGCACTTTTAAGACCTCTGCTTCATCATCTGCTAACATCCCATTGGTCAAGCAAGTCATATAGTCATGTCATCGTAAGAAAGTATGTTTCCCCCATAGAAGTGAGATATAGGGAGTTAATATCTCTGAACAATAACTCGAGTTACCACATGCCTTTTCTAGGAGAAGGAGCATTCAGGCTTCTCACCAGAGAAGCTGGTGTTCAAAATGCTCAAGGGAGGTGCTATTAACATTTTGAGTGAGGCATTCATAGTGTAGGATTGTAGTGTGCATTGTCAGAGGTCTAACATTCCTGGTCCCTGCCAGTAGCATCTCCAATGACAATTCAAAACGCTGCCATATATTTCAAAATGTCCCCTGGGGATGAGAACCATTGGACCTCATCTCCTGCTAAGTCCCTTTATACATTCTAACCATTAGCCAAGCTGAACTGCTCACCATTTGCTATATAACTGTCATACTTTCCCACCACTGTCTCTGCCCTTGAATACACCGTACCAGCAGCCTGGAATGCCCACAGACAAAACTTTATCCTTCAGTTAAGTTTTCCTCTTGGCAGAGCTTCTGGCTGATCCTCACAACAGAAGGGATAAATCCCTCCTTTCTCTGAACTATCATAACTCTGCCCAGACCTCTCAACATGTAAAGCTTGAAAGTCCTTGGAATTTTATAGTCAGAAGAGACAAACACATGTGAGACAAGATGAGGAAAGTCCAAGCAGGGATAATAAGAAACTAAGAAGCCCCTTATGGACATTACATTAAGTAGAAGTAGAATAGAAGGGGAGGGGAGGTAATGGAGAATCTGACCTGGAGGAATTGTGTTGGTCCCTCAATAATGGGTATGGTCTTAATATACAGGGAGAAGAGAAGAGCCTACTCTTGGTAAGGGGAAGAGCTTCAGTGAGGGTGTGGAAGTGGGAATGGGCTGGATGAATGTGGAAGAAAGTGAGAAAAATGGAGCCGATTGGAGGAGGGGGGAGGGTTTGGAGGTAGTGAGAGATGAGATTGATGAGGTAGAATGGACCCCAAGGGTCTCAAAGTCCCTGGGAGGTAACTATAGGCTTTTAAGCAGGAAAAATGACATGACCAAAATGGTCTTTAAGGAAGGCTTCAGGGGGCAGGCTGAATTCCACATGACACCTCAGACTCAGAAAGACTGTAAGGCTGAGCTGTCATCTATCCACATATGGAGGAGCCACCTGGGTCTAGACCAATGGTGGCTCTGATGATGAGGAAAGGGAATGAATCTTGAAGACAACTTGAAAGGAGAATATAGTTGAGCCTTGAACAACTCAGGGGTTAGGGGCCCTTACCCTACCCCCACAGCTGAAAATCTCCATGTAAATTTTGACTTCCCCAAAACTTAACTACTAATAGCCTACCGTTGACCAGATGCTTACAGATAACCGAAAGAGTGGATTAACACATTTTTATGTGTTATATGTATCATATACTGTATTCTTTAATAAAGTAAGCCAGAGAAGAGAAAATGTTATTAAGAAAATCATAAGGATGAGAAAATAAATTTATAGTACTGTACATATATCTATTGAACAAATCTGCATATAGGCAGGCTGAGCCATGGCTGCACAGGGTAGGCTTGGCATGGGAATGGCGATGTTCTACAGCCTGGTGGTTTCTAGTTGGTAGAGGCAGCTGCCAGGTGGGCCCGTGGCTGGTGGCAGTAGCCTTGAGGTGTAGTATACCTGCCCCATCTGGCTGGAGGTGTAGCTCTAGCCTGTGGCCATGGGCAGCTGTGGCCCTCCATGAGTGCACTGGCCTCCGGAAGGTGGAGGGGCAGGGGCACCACCATGGAAAAGGGTCTGTCTGAGACCCTGGTGAGTGAAGAACCAAGTGGGAGGGTATGGGTATACCAGGGGCTCAGGGCTTCCTGCACAGTGTCGTCCCTGCCTTCTGCGCATGTTCCTCTGCTTCAGCCCAGCCTCCTGCCCCAGCCCTGGCACTTTACCTGACCACCCCACGGACACACAGGGCAATCTGCAGCCCTGTCTAGTCCCAGGGCCCTGGGGGCTGCTGACGGCCTCCGAGGGCCTCCCTCGTACTCAGAGGCTAGTAGGCACCTTTGATTGTATCTGTAGAGACTTGGGCGGGCAGTTGTAAATAAATGCCTTGTGGCTTTTGGTGCCAACTCTTAAAAAGAAAGCCCACACGTGTAAGAGGACCAGCACAGGGCAAACCCATGTTGATCAAGGGTCAACTGTAATAACACTTGGTACCAACAGGTGAAGGAAGGGAGAAGTCAAAGATGCTTGGAGTTTCTCTAGAAAGTGTTTTCGACTTGGCAAAATCAGGGGCAACACTCTTTTTAAATCTAGGATTGTTTTTGGTTCTTTATAAAAAAGGGAAATTACAGGACCTCGAGAGGCCAAAGATAAGTCAGAAGGTGATTCTGTTGCCTCTCTAAACTTTGTTTAACAGGACTCCGCTGTCTATACCTTGGCTTCAGCCTTCTGCATGTGTGATTTTGGCTCTGTGCTAGGGAGATTTCTGTTTTCATATGTCAAAACAGATCTGGACCTTTTTGGTATGTGGACACAGTGGGTTTCCCTGCATTAGGCACTGTCTTAAATTTGGAGGAAGGCGTCTCCACTCCTCTTGGAAGGGAGTTTAGGCAGGTACAGCTCCATTCTCCCATTTGAGGCAGGTTCAAGTGAAGGTTCTTTATAGCAGAATGAAAAAGCCAGTTAGCCCAATTTGTGGACAAAGATTTTTCATAGGCACTTGAAATGTTTCATGTTGCCTCTGTTGAAGTGACATGAGAGTTATCAGAGAAAGATGCACAAGTTAATAGTCACAATTTCTTATTTGCATCTGTACGGAGAGGAAAAATTATTAAATGAAGGAGGTTTTAGGCCTATCATAGAGAATTTGACTTAGTGTTTCCTGAAACTAGAAAAATGAAGAAAAAAAACTAGTCAAGACTGGCTCAGATGCTTCTAATGGACTTTGACGAATTGAAAAAATGATCTTAAAGCACTTTCTTGCGGATATGCATATATTTACGTATTTTGCAAGTGATGTGAATACTCTTCCCAGTGAAAAATTCTGTGATAAGTACGAAACCTGTGTTCTCTGACCATCATGCCAAATACCGGTCATAAAGGCTTCCACTAAATTCTAAAACTCATTAATATAAGTTAGTATGACATATTTATTAGAGTTTGTAATACTACATATATTATTATAGTATATAAAAATGTAGCATAATACAACATAAAAATATAGCATAGTACCAAATGAGTATTGTCTTTATTACTCTGTTCTCATGCTAAAGCCTTGCTTTCTGTTTTTGTTTATAGCATGTCCGACGGCTATCCCAACTGATTTGGTCTTTCTCATTGAGGAATTCAGCTGGGACAGGCAATCAAATTTCCAACAGGTCGTCAGCTTCTTAAAGACCACTGTCAGCTCTCTAAACGTTCGTCCAGATGGTGTGAGAATTGGCTTGGTCTTTTACAGTGAGGAACCACGACTGGAGTTTTCCCTGGATGCATTTCAGAACCCAGCCAAAATCTTAGAGTATTTGGACAAAATAACCTACCGGAGAAGAAGTGGAAGGACCAAGACTGGAGCTGCTTTGGATTTCCTAAGGAACGAAGTTTTCATTGAGGAGAGGGGCAGCCGGTTCAAACATGGTGTGCAGCAGCTGGCCGTGGTCATCACGGAAGGCTTCTCTCAGGACCAGTTGTCCAAGCCAGCTTCCCTCCTCCGCAGGGCAGGGGTTACCATCTATGCGGTGGGCACCCACCTTGCCTCAGAGAGTAAGGACCTGGAGAATATAGCATCATATCCTCCTTGGAAGCATGTCATCTCGCTGGAATCCTTTCTGCAACTCTCTGTTGTGGGAAACAAGATTAAGAACCAACTCTGCCCTGAGACTGTGGACAAAGGTGTTTCCATTTCTGGGATGGGCCAGGCTCCACAAGAAGGTAGGAGATCTTTTCCAAATTTCATCTTTTTTTTTTTTTTAATCTTTACTCTGCTTGTTCCATATACCTGCCTCCTCTACTCCTTATCCTAGGAAAGATTTTGGAGTCAGTTTATTAAAAAACAAGAACACAAAACTTATAAAATCATTATTTTGTTTTGATTCCGAACAGTGCAAAAGAATGTGAAGTAAAAAGTGAACATTCCTCCCTCTTCCTATCTTAGCCTTCATCCCTTTTATTAGTTTTTAAAATTTTTTGAGATTTTTTTATCTTTAAAAGGATTTATTCATTTGACAGAGAGAGAGAGCACAAGCAGGGGGAAGGGCAGGCAGAGGGAGAAGCAGACTCCCCACTGAGCAGGGAGCCCGATGTGGGGCTCAATCCCAGGACCCTGAGATCATGACCTGAGCCAAAGGCAGACACTTAACCCACTGAGCCACCCAGGTGCCCCCTTTTTATCAGTTTGATGAAAATATATATAATTTACAGTAGAAGCCTTAGGGATCGAGGTATGGATTTACTATATCTTAAGCTCCTTGAAGTAGAAAATTATTTCTAAAAAGATAAGAACATTCTTGAAATTAAAAAAAATTTAACTTAAAATATAAATGAACATTAATTTACCAGTCTTTTATGTAGAGCCAAGGCTTCTTTGAATATGAGCCCTGCTGATTGGAGTTCTGTATGTTTTCTTCATCACACATCCAATAGTATAGTTTCTATAATTTCTAGTTTCAGTTTCTTTAAAGTGGGAAGAAAAGCTAGCCACTTTTGAAACAATCTGAGTATAGAATCCTGATTTTTATGGTCTCAAAAATTCAGTGTTCGTAGCGCTGTCTGGCATACCAACAACTTCCTTTAAAACAATTTGCTTTTATTGGGTCTTTTCTAAGCAGTTAACCTGGTTTTCATAGACATAATAAACCTCTTTTATTCACACTCATATCCTATTGATTTGTACAATATTCGATTTGTTGTGTAATTGTAGTAACAAAACTTCCATAAATAGGCTGAGCACAAGAAAAATGCAAGAGCGCAGAGTGGTGGCAGTTTCTGAGGCTGAGTTGCTGGGGCGGTTGATTTCTTGTAGGAGATGCATTATTCATGTTTTTCATATTGGGGCTATAATTGATTCTTTCCTGCTGAGGATTCTTCTGTTGGGGCCTGAAATGGACAAGTGGTAGGGCGTTGGAGTTCCCCTTTTTGCTCTCTGGTCTCATTTTAGAGATGTTTCCCTTTATTAATGTTCACATCTTCCACTGAGTGAAGCAGAACTGTGTTGTGTTACCCTTGGGGGCTCCCAGGGGGGAGGGCGCTCGGCGTATTGTGGGAGCATCCCTCATGTGTTACTGATGTGAAGGGAGGAAGTCAATTATCTGGTGAGCCGTTTAAGAGGAAGTTGGTTAGAAGAGCTCCTACTGTGTATGCAGTTTCAAAAAAACACCAGAGAAAATATAGCAGTTAAGTATATGCACCTTGGAGTCAAACTGTCTGAATTTTAAATCCCTAATTTTCTACTTACTGGCTATCGTTAAGTGTCTTTGTGTCTGTCTGTTCATTTGTCTATTTTTGTCCACCCATGCTAATATTTCTAAGATTCAAATCAGGATAATAGAAGTTGACTACTTGAAATGTAGATAATTAACTTAAAATTCAAGGCTGTGATTATATCTTCAGGGGAAAATCACTGAGCCTTTTTTTTAAACAATCATTAAATAATCTTGTAATTTCTTCATTACTTGTGCTGAGGTCTAAAGATTTAAAATATCTAAATAAATTCCCATCTTTCGCTTTGGCCTGTATTTTTTTATCCCTTTCTCTTTTCTGAGAATGAGAAACAAAATCATTAAATATGAATTTCATTTCCTTGTGCACACCCTCCCTATAATCTGTAGGGAAGAAGGAGAGAAGCCTCCTTTTCTCTTCTTCTAATTCACAGACTTGTATAAGGGCTGAGAGTTGATTTCATTCCCAGACTGCATGGCAGCTAAAATGAAACCTGGAATCAGGAAAATCAGTCCCAAATCTAGAGTGGTTAAAGGTAAATGGAAGTTGGGGCAATTTTACCAGAAATCTGTCCTGGATGACCATTAGATCCTAATATCTACCATTTATTACTCATCAGCTATGTGTCAGATACTCTGCTAAGCACTTTGTGTATGTAATAGATATGGATGCATAGCAGCCTCCAGGCTGTAAAAATTATTCTCTCTCTCTTCCCTCCTGCCTCAAATTTCCATCTGCCAAGATTGGCATGAATGTGTAGTGCCAGACGCTCTTCAGGGCTCTGGGATCCTTTGGACCGTGCAAAGGCCCTGGGCTGCTGTGGAGTTGCTTTGGACCACTGCTGCATGGGGCTGGCTCCAGAGATGCCTCTCCCTGCCCGGTGGTCTTTTTCTCAGACTTGGGCCAGGCATCTACCTGTTATCAGTGGGTGATGGCTTCAGGTAAGGTCTGCATTTTTGCCTTCTTTTTCTATAACTTCCCCCTCGAGTCTCCAAGCATTCAACAAACACTACCAGGGAGGTGGATAACTATTTTCCACACCCTTCCAAGTCACACCCCCTTCCAGTGCCTGCCCCGCTAGGGTAGGATTGCCAGATATGATGTGGGATGCCCAGTTACATTTGAACTTCATTCAGATAAACAATAAATACTTTTTAAAGTGTAAGTTTGTCCTACGTATCACACAGACCAAGGTCCTCCCAACCGAAAGGCCTGACCAAGGGAGCCCATCTGCTGCCTCAGACCCCTTCCCTTTCAACCAGGAAACATGAAAAGCTCTTGATTCTTCCCTGGGACAAGGGAGTCTAGAGATTAAAAACACAAGGCTGGACCGCATTTTCTGAGAGGTGCAAGGAGAAAATTATGTGTCTTTTTTTTTTTTTTTTTTTTTGAGGACTCTGCTATGTGACCATGGGTGATCTTAATCATTAATTTTTAATACTCAGCTCTGCTGTTTTTCTATGATCTTGTTTTGTCCTCACTATAATCTTACTGAGTAGGTGTTAAGATTGCCATTTGACAGGTTAGGAAATAGAGAGGCAAAGGGGCAAGTCTGGATACTAAGTGGTTGAGAAAGGATCTATATGTAGAGCCATTTTGCTCTTTGGAGTCTAAACCTTAATACACAGTGATTCACTTAAGTAAGGCTCATTTATAACAGAAAGGTTTATATTAAATTAATTAAGTTTCAGAAAGTGTACTCTTTTGCCCATATTTTAAGAAGTCTGACTTGCATGGGAAACAGGAATATTGGGGACTCAGACAACTCCTAGCTTCAAACATGTCCTGATATTTTACTTTAGCTTGTCCTCAACTTCCCCATTTGAGAAATGCCAAGTACTACTTACTTCATGTCTGAAATGCGGTTCACCAGAAACAGACTCTGAGACAAGGATATGGATGCAAGTGATTTATCTGGGAGGTGCCCCCTGGGGATACTGGTAAGGAAGGGCGTGGAGATTTGAGAAAGGAAAGGAAGGTGGCCAACAGAGGCTGAATTAGTGAGCAGGTAATTGCTGTAGGCATCTGGGGCTCAGTTCTGCTGGGGACTCAGGGAAATTGTGTAGAGTTCACCTCAGAGTTGTCCTACCCAAAGGGCAAGGGAGCTGGGTACGTATCCACTACTCCGCTCTCAGTCATTGGTTGGTGGCTGCTTCCAGACTCACTCTCAGGCATTTCGGCCTGCCTGCTGTGTGGCTGATCAGGCTTCTGGTCAAACAGTATCCCTCAGCAGAGTCACGGGTGCTTTCAGTAGAAAGCTGTTGGCTCTCAAGGGAATAATGAGAGCTGAGAGCATATGGGTGGGGTCAGGATGAATAGCTTTGGCTCCGTGCTATCTCACCCCCCGTTCTAATGGGTCGCTCCTTCTTCTTATTGCCTAGACTGTGTGCACATTGAGAAGGCCGATATTTACTTCCTTGTCGATGGGTCTAGCAGCATCAACCATGATGATTTTCTCGAAATGAAGATGTTCATGAGTGGGGCGATAAAGAGGTTCCAAATTGGGCCTGACAGAGTACGGTTTGGAGTCGTTCAGTACTCAGATGGAATTGATATTCAATTTATCCTCAACCAGTATTCCAGTGTGTCAGGACTGAAGGCAGCCATTGATGACATCCAGCAGAGGAAAGGTGGCACCATGACCGGTCAGGCCTTGAGCAGCATGGCTCAGGTCTTTGTGAACACCACCCGCAGCGGTGTGCCTTGGTATCTCATAATCATCACTGATGGTAAATCTGAAGACCCGGTGGCTGAGCCTGCAGAGGCATTGAGGAGAGAAGGAGTCATCATTTATGCTATTGGAATAAAAAATGCTAATGTTATGGAGCTCAAGGAGATAGCTAAAGATAAGACGTTTTTCACGCCTGAGTTTGATTCCTTGAAGGCCATCCAACAAGATGTGGTCCAGGACATCTGCTCCTCAGAGAGTAAGAGTTGCTTCTTTAGTCTCTCTTTCCCTCCAAGTGTATGTATTGAATCTAATTAAATAGGCTTCATTCTCAAAGTGTGGACTCACCGGGGTCCAAAAGGGAATGTTGGACACAGAGTGACTATGACCTGGAATGAAGCAAGCTGGTTAGATTCTATCTTTATCGTACAGCTGTGTCTCCTTTGCGCTAGGTCACAGAAAATTTATCTCATTGACTTCCTCTCCCACCCCCTTTAAAATATTTTCTCGTTTGTATATATGTCACCCTGGACTGTCCCTGGGGACTTATAATTAATTGGTTTCAGACTCTGAGTGAATGTTCTGTTCTCCCTTTTGTCCCCAGCCTGTAAGAATAGGCAAGCTGATATTATCTTCCTGATAGATGGTTCGGAATCCATCTCCCCAAAAGACTTTGAAAAGATGAAGGGATTCATCAAGCGGATGGTGAACCAAGCTGATATTAGTGCTGATGAAATTCAGATTGGCCTTTTGCAGTTCAGCTCAACTCCTCAGGAAGAATTCAGGCTTGACCAATACTCCTCAAAGGCGGACATCCACAGAGCCATCTCAAATGTTCAGCAGATCAAGGATGGCACCCACACTGGGAAAGCCCTGACTTTCACTCTGCCTTTTTTTGACAGTTCAAGAGGAGGGAGACCCAGTGTTCATCAGTATTTGGTTGTGATCACTGATGGGGTTGCCCAGGATGACGTGGTCGTGCCAGCCAAGTCTCTCAGGGACAGGAACATCATTATTTTTGCCATTGGGGTGGGAGAAGCCAAAAATGCTCAGCTTTTGCAGATTACTGATGACCCGCAGAAAGTGTACTATGAAGAGAATTTTGAGTCCCTGCAGAACTTGGAGAAGAAACTTCTTCTTAAGGTTTGCATTCCGCAAGGTGAGTAACAGAGGGTTTGTTTTTTGATCCATGAGCCCATCGTAAGTGTCAGGGGTGCTGTTGTCTCTCTTAAGAAAAGAAAACAGATCCTTCTAGCTGGAGGAGGGAAGGAGGGTCACCCTGAGGGGAGGACAGCCGGCCTGAACCCTGGATGCTGTGGTTCACCTTCCCCTGGGGATTCTTTCAATTGTTCTCATGGCTGTCACCACTCTGGACCCCAGGGGCCTGAACCTTCTCAGAACCTGCCTCTAGAAAGTCCTTACAACTCTTAGGTTTATTCCGTGTAGATAGAAGAACCAGACTGGAATATGTAAACACTGAAGATTTGGCATACTGAAAAATTCACTGAAGATTTGGGCATACCAGAAGGGAAATAGAAGCAGAGAATAATATCAGGTACATAGGTGCTCTTAGGAACTAGAACACAGTTTTTTTTCTATGTGGCTTTGTACAGAGGCCTCTCTACTTTGTTGCCAGGGGCTTTCATGTGGCTGAGGACATCCTCAACCCCATTTTATCTCTTCAAGTTTTTATCCTAAACAGTAAGGTCCAGAGACAGGTGTTCTTCCTCCCAACAGTCTGCATCTGCTCTTCCCCCAAGACTTGCCTTATAATGCGGAACTGACCTGGAGAATATCTTCATGGACAACGCTCCCTCTTACCCACGGGGAGTGAGATTCTCCAGCACAATCACAATAGAATCAGAATGGCTAAACTTTAGATGGTCCCTTTTTGTGCCAGGGGCTCTCCCAAGGGCTTCCACATATTAAAACACTTCATCTTCACATAACCCTATTAAATAGATACTATTTTACAGTTGGGGAAACTAAGGCACAGCAAAATCAGGTTATTTGGCTCAAGTAAATAGCACAGCTGAGATTTAAACTTGAGGCAGTCTGGATCTAGAGTCTGTGTACTAGATATTGTTCTACACTGCTTTTTGGTGTAGCATGGTAGAGCATAAGAGGGCCTCTCAAACTTTAATATGCATTTGAATAACCTGGAGCTCTTATTGAAATGCAGATTCTGACTCAGTAGGTCAGGGTGGGATTCTGCAATTCTAACAAGCTCCCAGGTGATGCTGATCCCACTGGTACTCAGATTACACTTTGAGTAGGAGGGTAGTATATTATAATGTGGAGTGGAGTGGAGTACAGTACGGTATGATATTGTAAGGCATAACGAAGGGTAGTAGAGTATAGAGGAGTTTAATATAGTATGATGTAGTATAGAATGTCATCGGATGGCATACAATGGTATAATGTGGTATAGTAATACCTAGCAAAGTGTAGTATAGTATAATAAAGCATAGTATAGTATGAAGTCGTATAAAGGAGGGTATAATGAAACCCATAAAGCCCAACATTCCTACACCAACCCCATGTGAAGCAGATACTATTACTGTGATACCTAATTCCCAGATGAGAAAAGCAAGAAAGAGGTAAGAAACGTAGATGGGAAATAATGGGAGTCAGGGTTTGAACTTTCCAGAACCTTGGTGTTGAAAGCTGGAGCCGATTTTCCAGAGTATTAGATTACTATTTTTGTTTCTACTGTGTAAAGGATATCACTTTGCCGTGTCCTTGGTGAATTCAGAAATCAATCAAAAAGAGTGGATGTGTGAATTTATTTTTTAAATAAGCATGATCATGGGTTGTCCCACATTAAGTAGTTCA
Organism: Mirounga leonina; assembly: GCF_011800145.1. NCBI lineage: Eukaryota > Metazoa > Chordata > Mammalia > Carnivora > Phocidae > Mirounga > Mirounga leonina. The sequence goes on from NW_023270268.1 coordinate 26,735,887, forward strand.
GATTTATCAGGAGTCAAAGTCCATTTTTGTTTGTTTGTTTATATGTACCTGGGTATTATTCCAGGCAGGAGAAAAGATACAGGATTCCAGCTTCTCTTTTCAGATTATTTTGTACCACATAGTAGATTAAGATTTACATTCATCTTCAGCTTTGTCTTTTGATTTTTTGATAAAATTAGCTGCATACCTCAATAATGGCTGGAGCCTAATTAATTCCAGAATTCTAGGATCATAAAGCTGAATCATAAAGACCTTAGAGATTACTTGGCAAGGTTCAACCCTCTACATTAACAGGGAAAAAAAATGCTTGCATATTCTTGCATTTGCAGAATAAAGCCAGCTGAAAATGTCCCTGGGGGAAAATGTAAATTAGAAATGTTGGAATAACATACCATATTGCAGAAAGGAAATTCCTTTTTTTTTCTGAAATGAGATCTGATGTAGAAATGGGATTTATATCTGTGAAAACTCCTCTTGGTGAATTTCAATTAGAGATTTAAAAGTCAAAACAAACCCAAGATATTTTATATGAAAGGAGGGGAGGAAGGCATTTTCTGTCTTGGCAATTCGGGAAGCATATCTGGCCAGCTAGCAGAGAGTGTATTATTTAGGGGATGGAAAACTCATGGCTCAGCCCTGGATCTCAGATCCCTGAGAAACTTTAAGACATAGTTTATGACCATTTTCACTGGTAAAGGGTCCAGTATTTATTTATTTTCTTCAAATTTGTCCCCTAAAATCTGCAGTTTTGTTTTTATTGATTCCGAGCCAAATACTCCAGTGTGTGCTGGTCTAAGGAGAAAATGTCCACATGTCTTGGCTTGCCCCGGACAATTGAGAGTTAGGCTTGTTGTCCAGAAGTAAATAATAGTGGCCCTTTTATGACTGTTAAGTTACATTTTAAGTCATTTGTCCAGATTCTAATTCAGGTGCATTTGTGACCAACTTTTGCCTCCCCATCGGAATTTTGTGCACGGTCTTATTATTCACCAGTGAGTGGGTGGGTATAGCCTGAAAGATCAGTGGGTTTTCAAATTCTCACAACACTCTTCCAGGAGGGCTTAATAATTTTCAGGTAGAAGAAACGGAAAATTGGGAGTGGTTGTCAGTCTTGATCTTTTGTAATATGCTCCCCTGAAATAAGGTATATGCAGAGGCGGTGAATAAGAAAAGAAACTTTGGGGGAAGAAGGAAATAGTACAGCATGTGCTGAAAGAGACTCAAGGCTCATTTATATTCCCTTCCTTATTCATTTATTAAACATTTAATGAGCATCTGTCTGTATTAGGTATTGGGAAAGTAAGATGATGTAATCCTTACTATGAAGGAATCTTTGTTTAGTGGGAGAGAAGTTCAAGTAAAGTAGCATGGACATACAGGGGCATTTAATAAGTCAACTTGAGGACCTGGGGACATGAGTCAGAGAGGGCTTTAGGGAGGGGGCTGGTTCTCTGGAACTGCAACTTGAAGGACATGTATGGGTTAACCAGATCGGGATGGAGGAGAGGGGAAAGGACACTTCAGGTAGAGGGACTAGGCTCTACAGAGGAACAGAGGTATGAAACACTGTATGTTGTATCAGTTAGCTTTGCTTTCCACCAAATTAAACACACACCGCCATTGTTTAGCTTCCATTTCTGTGGATTGGCCGGAGATTCTTCTTTCAGGGTTGGCTGATGTTTTCTGGGCTCAGTCATGCATCTATAAATGACTAATTTGATTTTCTTCTCTTCCACCTTCGAAGGATGCGACATAGATTTGTCTGTAGGAGTTGATATTTCCACTTCCGCAAGGCAAGTTCAGCAGAAACTTCAAGGGTTACTGCCGGAGGTGATGCGACCGTTGGCCTTGCTTTCCAACATCAGCTGTAGTGCTGCTGGTGGCCTCAACCTGATGTTCCGCTACTTGGTCCCTGGCTCAAATGGCCAGCTTATCTTTGACTCAGGCTTTAAAAAGTATAGCGATGATATTATTCAGACATTCTTAATTCATCAGACTGCCACGAGCAACTATATGGATGCGGATTTTTTGCAGTCCCTGGGAGATCACGCTATCCATCTGTCTTCTGCTAAAGTGAAGGTAATAAATGCTGAGAACCCCTGATATGGCACCAATTGCCAGGGTGGGAGGGATAAGGCTTTTGTAACGGAGGCCAATAAACTGTTCTTCACTGGAGATTTCACATAGAGGAAAACCATAGTCTGACTCAGTAAAGACCAGCAAGGGATATGTTTTCATTCAATCAACAAATATTTACTAAGCCCTAGAGGTTCTGGGCTAAATAATGCCAGTAGAGATAAAAGGATAAATCCCTGTCCTCAAGTTGCTCACAGTTCAGAGATCCAGATTCTTCCATGGCGCAAATTCATTCCAAAGACAACTTGGAAGATATTAGCTCCTTATGATCACTGATTGTCATGTAGGGTAGGGCCCATTATTTTTCCAGTCAGCACTTTGAACTATCTTTAGTAACTAGCTAATGGCTTATTAGTGGTCCTCCCTTCCTGGTGCCCAAGAACTACATACCCACTAAAGCCTACAGAAATGAAAAGATCTTATGTGATGTTTATTAGGAAATGTCATCCCCAAACTTTGCAAGTTACATTTAGTTTTTCCTTCCATCATGCATCCAGTGGATTTATTTCTTAAAATATAGAATTCACTTTTAAATTAAAATTTTCTGTGAATAAAGGTGACACACTTTAATTATAAAAATGCATTAAAATTTTGCTATTTTTGCACTGATAAAGGTGAGTATTGTAAGACCATTTTTGGAAGATATTTTTAAGGGAACACATTAAGCTGGTTCAAATTCTTTTTTGGCAGGGGGCCTTGGGGATATTGAAGTAAAAGTGAATGTGTAATAAAGTAACAAATGGGTGAAATGAAGCAGGGTGAAAGGCTGGATACAACCAGAAAAGCTAAGCTTATCCTTGCATTGTTACAAAATGTGCAACTTCCAGCATTTATCTTTCCCCTCTCCCCTTCCTCCCCTCCATCCTTGTTCCCCTCTCCCCTCCTCTCTCTCATAAACAACAGGTCCTTTTAGTGTTTACAGACGGACTGGATGATAATTTCCAGAGACTGAAGATAACATCTGAGCTTCTCCGCAGCAAAGGCAAGTGCTCATAGTTTCCCTGGGTGGGCTGTTCCTTCCACAGGGACCGAGATCCTCTTTCACATTTCCAAATGGCACTGGATTCCATTAAGCCTTCCATAGACTAACCCAGGTGGTTGGAGTTCAGTGCCCACAAGGCTGATGCTTTGTATCAATCAGGGCTGAGAGAACCCCAGGGTCCCATATCCCTGACAGTGACCAAGGGTCACTCTGACTGAGACAGGACTGACCAGTTACCAGCCTGGCATCTGCTTTTGAGGATTGAATGTGCAACTCCTACTTCATGATGAATGGGTGCCATTTGCTCTTGCAGGCTACCAAGGGGTCCATACGTCTCTTTTTTCTAAACTCTGGAATCACCCTCAAGTTGGGCTTCGCTTTTCCCACTGCCCTTCCTTCCTCCTATGCTCACCAATCTTCCTCTTTCTTCATCCCCCAAGGGCTGCTACTAGTCTATATGGCACCTTTGTGAAAATAGAACAAGATGCCGATGCTGTGGGTGGATGCGACCCTGTGCCTGGGCACCTGGCTTGAAGAGTAGTGTGCTGGCTGGATTTCAGGGCCCCCCAGCTTCCTCGGCTGGGCAGTACCACCTGCATAGCCGTGTGCCCTTGCTCCTCTGCTCGCATTTTGGGTCATATAAAAGCTCTAAGGCAAACTCAAGATGAATAAGCAGCAACCCAAGCCCCCTGTACCCCTCTCCCTTCTCCTTAGAGTATGTTCAGTATATTCCTCTTGAGATGATGCTTTCCGTTGGTTAACAATGTGCTGGAATGTTTGCTGTGATAACTTGCTCCCAACTGGATTTACCACATAGGAAGTTTAAAATGTTGCGAATCTTCTGGAAGGGAATTTGAAGTATTTGACAAAAGACGGCGAACTTTGCCTACGTGCTAGATCAGCATTCCATTTCTAGAAATTTATTTTAAGGAATAACTAAGAACATGTAAACACATGTTCTTTTAACCACAAGATTGTTAAGTAGCTTGTTTAAAATAGCAAAAAGCTGATGTATGTATGTATGTGTGTGTGTGAATTTACTGTTCAAAATATTAACAAATACTTACTCTGAAATTCTATGAATGGTGATTTCTAGCCAATTTGAAAAGTGTCCTTGTCCATTTGTTCTCTATTATGTGGGCAAATCCGCATGATTTTTAGTGCCTTCATCAGTAGGATGGGCTCATGCTTCAAATCCCAGTGGCTTAAACTAGCAAGAATATATTTATCTTATGCCTTATGACCATTCATTTGAGTCTCATTCTCATCACTTAAGGACCTAGGCCGAAAGAGGGTCTGTTCCTGTGGCAAGGGACAGGAAATGGGGCAAATTATGCACTGCTCTGAAAATTTCTTGTAGGGAGTGACACATGTCACTTCTGCTCTCATTTCATTGGTCAGAAATGCAGTTTGAGACAAGAAGGATATAAGAAGGGTGGGATGATGCATGAATATCTAGGGCCAGGACAAAGAGTGTTCAAAAGACATGCAAGTAAATCTCCCACTGGCTGGTATTTTGAAGGATTCTCTGGGCTCCTCTTTATTGGCCTGGAAGGTGTGCATAAATTAGAAGAGCTCCAGGAGCTAGAATTTGGCAGAGGATTCATATATAATCAACCTCTGAGCATCACACTGCAATCCCTCCCAAGCATCTTACTGAAGCAACTTGTAAGTATTTTTTTCTTTTTAACACCATCCTTCACTAGATCTATTCATTCTAATAATTTAAAAAACCCAGAGGGAATTTTGTCTCTTTAGTGTGTAATGTGACACAGTTAACACAGATGAAAAAAAATCATGTTACATGAGTTCTGCTTTTCAGGACACAATTGTGGAAAGAAGATGCTGCAATATATATATAAAGTGTTTTGGAGAAGATGGGTACCAGGGTGATGGTGGAAACCCTGGGAGCAAGGTGAGAATTTGTTGGACATGGATGGTGCTGGGAGAGAGATGGCCTTTCAGCACCCACTACATACCAGGCCCCGTGTTCTGTCTTTAACACACCTTTGCTAATTCAACCCTCTAACAAACCTTTGAGGCCAATGTTACTTTACAGGTTGCAATAGAGGCTTACAGAGGGAACATTACTTCCCCAAAGTCGCACAGGTACCAAGAGGCACTTTGTGATTTAAGCCCCTGTGACTATCTGACTCCAAGGCTCACATTCTTTCTACTATATTATGCTGTCTCCTTACATTTATTTGACAAATAATTTCACAGACAAATTTCACATACTCAACCACCGCACAGAGGTTTTCACTTGTCTACAAAATATTCCCTTACGCACCAGCTGCTTTTTTTTACATTGGTCACTGCCTCTTCCCCTCCGAGCTGACGTTCTGTTCTATAGCATTAAACTCTGAGGAAAGATACAATCGCTGACTCACGAGTGGTCACTTTGCATCTCTCTATTAACTCCATGGTGAAGCAATAGCAAAATTACCAGGTCCCACTTTTAAGGGAGAATAAATCTCATTAAAAATGGTCCTCAGTTCTGCGGGACATGAGGTGTCCTTCACACATGAACTACAGCTTTATGATGGCGGGATCATCCCAAATCCTCATGTAAGGTTGAATCAAACCCATTGGCTTTGCCCATCTTTTCCCATTCTCTCTTTGTAAGGTTTTCTGTGAGGTTTTTGGAATGAGCTCTTACTGACTTTGCAGATCAATCTTGATTTGGAACAGTATAAAGTATATAATGACTTCTTGAGAAAAATTGAGGTTATGCCTTAGCATTAGATTTTTTCCCCCTTGCGTTGTTCTTAAGTATCAGACTGGAGAATCAGGAAATCAAGCTTGGGAACCTCTTGATATGTTTTTTTGCAACTCAAGGACTTTGCCTCAAAGGTCAAAGATGGGACTGTTTTGAATAATTGACTTCTCTGCTCTTTATGTCTGTAAGAATTCAGTGGTTGGTTGTATTGATGTTCATGTCTTTGTTGATCCCAAAGAGTATATGGCTCCCATATCTTATTGACCATTTTTAAATTAAAGAAACGCATCTGGCTGTAAATGGCAAGCCAAACTTCCCTGAGAGGAAATGGTTTGTGTGTTATCTAAGAAGTAAAAAAGAGCAAGAGAAAGAGGTTGGAAGAGACTAAACAGCTGAGTCATACAGTAATAAACAACCATTTCTCATAAGTAGCATGGATGGTAACACCTTTGCTTACTGACATTTTGAAAAACAAGGTCAAAGATCTCTTTAAGAGGAGAAGTGTTCCTTAAACATTTAATTAGAAACTAGTTTTGGTTTAGATTTTCAGAATAAAATGGCTTAAAACGATATTTTGGAAAAATAAAAACAGGCTGACATGCCAACTATTAAGACAAACAGGTATTTCAAGTTTTCACTTTAAGACAGGCCAAAAATATTTGTTTCTACATGTCCCTATACATTGTGCTCAACATTTAGTTGATTCTCAATAAAATGTCAACTCAGTGAGACAAAGGTATCTATCAGTAACAATTTAAAAAAAATTTTAAATTTATTATTATTATTATTAGAGAAAGAGCACAAGTGGGGAGGGGCAGAAGGAGAGAGAGAGAGAATCTCAAGCTTTACTGAGTGCAGAGCCCAATGTGGGGCTCAATCTCATGATGGTGAGATCATGACCCGAACTGAAATCAAGAGTTAGATGTTTAATGGACTGAGCCACCAAAGCCCCTACTAATAACAATTTTTATTTCATGTAGATTTAAGAAAAGAATTTATAATCCAAGTTATTTCTTTTGATTTCTTTTTTCCTCAGGGAAAGCTGGGTGCTGATGGGTTACCTGGTCATCCTGGTGAAGAAGGTGGACATGTAAGTACTGAATCTTATTTTTTTTTATTTGAAGGAATATGGTAAAATGGGTCAAATATTAGAAATACCTAATTGCACTTAAGTCATGAAAATTTTTCTCATCTATGCCATTTAAAATGGGTTTAAAATATCTATATAAAAATAACTATTTGTTATAACAAATGTTAGGTGTACAAATTTTATAAAGATATAGTCTCTAAAAGGTGTTTAATGATGAGGGGTGGTCATTTTAACCTGAATTTGAGGTAACTGAAAATGTGGTCTGTGTCTAGTGAGTATATATATAACAGTAGTTGTTAATCATGAGCTGAATTGCAGGTACTTTGTTGCTATTAATGAGGTAGCTATGTTTGTAAGTAATTTAACAAAATAAATTGAAGAGAACCAGGGCCATTCTTGTAACAAGATCCCTCAGATGCCTTCCTGAATGACCAAAAAGGTGATAGAGTTATAGTTACTCACCAAAAGTTTGCTTACAACCCTGGATATATCCCTGGCCACAGGAAAGTTAGCCATCGTGTGATTGGTTGTGGGGGAAAATGTATATTATAGAGAGAATTGCTAGGTAAGGGACTGGAATGCAATAGGGCCCATCTTTATTACAACATAAAATATCAAAAGGATTTGTAAATGTCTTGGTTTTCAGTTCATTTTAAGCTGTGGAAAACCACTTTACCACAGGTGTCTATTTTAAAGCTGATATGTATACACCACTGGTTCTCAAACATTCGGTCTCAGGATATCTTTACACTCTCTAAGATTATTGAGGACATCAGAGCTTCTGTTGATATAGTTTCTATCCATTGATATTTACCATGTTAGAAATTAAAATGGAAAGAATTTTATTTTATTTTATTTTTGAGAGAGAGAGAGCGTGCATGAGGGAGGGGAGGGGCAGAGGGAGAGAGACAATCCCAAGCTGGCTCTGTGCCCAGTGCAGAACCTAACACCATGCTCCATCTCATGACCCTGAGATCATGACCTGAGCCAAAATGGAAAGAATTTTAAAATATTTATTTATTTTACTCCCAAATAACAAAAATAAGCCCTTAATATAAATGACACATTCCTTTATGGAAAATAACTATATTTTCCAAAACGAAATAGATGAGTGAGAAGAGTGGCATTGTTTTACATGTTTTCAGTAGTTGTCTTATAAGATAGCTGGATTCATATGTCCACTTCTGTGTTCAGTCTGTTGTGGTACCACTTGCTTGTGGTCTCTTAGAAACTCTCCTGTACCCTTGGGAGAGAATAAGAGTAAGAAAAGATAATAGCATCTTTGTGTAATTGGGAAAGTAGTTTTAATTTTCTGAGCACCCCCTCTCAAAGGGTCTTGGGGACCTGGGGGTCCTTGGCTCATACTTTTCAAACTGCTGAGATATCCAAGCTTTAATGTTCTCATCGCCCCCTTGGAGTTGAGCATTGTTTTACTGTTTTGAATATTTAGGCTGCTGGAACTTGGAAAATCAGCAGAAATTAGAAAAAGAAATGCAGCTGTTGGGAGCTATATAAGCCAATTCATTTCTTTGATTATATTTGTGGGAGAATCGCTCAACTTTTCTCTCTTTATTTTGCCTCAGCAATTATAGTCTTAGATTTTAGAAATACATTCAGAAGTGTGGGCTGTGGGTATTTGCTGTTTTGTTCAGGTATGGTGCAAATATTCCTTTCCATTTTTATGATGTTTTAAAATGTCCTATAAGTGTTATTTTATTTCTGTCTGCTTGTCCTATGGTTCAATAAGCGTGGCCAAATTTAAGAGAACAATTTAGAGTCTGGCCAACCTATTAGGATCATTGACACCAATTCCAGACAAATAATATAAACCAAGCCCTTGTCCATCTAGAGTAAGAGACAAATTTGTCTTCCTTCTCCGCTGTCTTAACATCCTGAAACCAAGATGGTTTATAAAGACTCTCTAGTACAAAGCTGGGAATATGATGTGAGTGATATATATACGTTTATATAATTTAAAATTTCATAGTAGCCATCTTAAAGACAATAACAAGAAATAGGTGAAGTTAATTTTAGTAATTTATTTAACCCAGTCTATCCAAAAGATAATTATTTCAACATGTAACTAATATAAAAATGGATGATATTTTTTAGAAATACCCTCTCTTTGAAATCCTGTGTGTGTTATACCTGTAGCACATCTCAGTTTGGACTAGACCCTCTGCAAGTCCTCAGGAGCCGTGTGGGGTGTATAATGGCTCTAGGGTCTGGTGTTGTTTTCTTTTTACTGCATTTCTCACAAGAGAAGGTGACTGCAAAATATGTTGTCCCCTGAATGACTTTTAATGTTGTTTCCCCCAGAGCAGGTAGATTGGTCTGCCCAATGGCTGAGACATCTCTCTGCAGATGGCAGGTTCAGAACGGGGCTATAATTTGTAGGTTCAAATTGAAAGCATATAACAACAAAGAGCTAATTCATTGTTCCAGTTATTTATTACTCCTCTTCCCCCGACCCCCCCTCCTACCCCCTGCAAAACCCCAGTGGTGTAAAATAACAATCAATTTATTATAGCCATGGACTCTGGGGTGGGGAAACTAAGAAGAGAAGAGTGGGTGGCTCTCTGCTAGGTGTCTGAAATCTCAGTTGGGCTGACCAGGCAGCTGGAGGACCCACTGCAGAGATGACTTCCTCTCTCATGCTCTGGAGTTTGGCTGGGGTGGCAGATGGATGGGCCATAGTGGTCCAAGGACAGGGATGGCAGCTGGGTCTGAGAGGGAGCACCCACCAGGGACAGTCCGTCCTGAGAAGCAGCATTCCAGGAGACCAAGGCTGAAGCCCAAAGCTTCTGAGGGAGCCTCAGAAGTCACGTGGTAACTTGTCTGTCACATTCTATTGGGTACAGGCAAGTCACTAACTCCAGACCAGATTCAAGGTGGGTGGGGATGGGGATTAGACCCTTCTTCTCGATGGGGGTGTGGCAAGATCATATCCAGAAGAGCACTGTAGATTTTGTTGTGGCCATCTTTGGAAAAGACCATCTGCCAGACTCATGAATTCTATATATTTTTAAAATGTACCTAGTATGAGATGGTGGTTTAAATATGCATTGGTTACCTATCAAAGCCTTATATATCAAATTAGATTATCTAGGGTCCCCCAAAACAGTAATGTAACTTCAGTAGTAACAAAACTAGCTAACATTTGTTGAGAACTTCATATGTGCTGGTTGCATGGCTAAACATTTTGTATACATTTCCTCATTTCATCTACAAAATAAGATATTACTGTTATTATTCTCATTTCTCAAAAATAACTTGAACCAGCCTAGCATTTGAACAGCTTTTGATCATGTTATTCTTTCCACAGAATCATGGCTATGATTGATAGCTTTAAACTACTAGTGGGAGACCAGTTTTTAAACAGGATAGAGCTTAGTATCTGAATGAAAAGCCCTGTAAGCCCAATTTTTTTTTTCAAAACAATTTGACATAGGTACCCATTAAAGGGTGATTCCTGTTTTCTCATGAGAACATTCTAAAAAATGCTTTTGCCCAATTGGATTATATAAACTTTGAGGGATATAGGTGACAAATGTCTACTTATAATATTTAACTTGTTTAGTTACACATGAACATTTTAAAGTCTTTCATTATGTAAAGTGATAGAATAAGAAATTCTGCTTTTTTCTCTTTCTCATATTTTATCAAATAATTTTATTACAAATTCTTCCCATGGAGTTTCTATATCAGTTTTCCCAGCATTCCTGGAGCCTCTGTTTTGGAAACACCTTCCCTGGTTTTCTAGAGTATATTGTGTTCCCTTCTGTCTAAATTGTTTCAGATAAACCACTTTTGTGGGGGGGTGTGTGTGTGACAGAGAGAAAGTGAGTGAGAGCAGGGGGAGGGGTAGAGGGAAAGGGAGAGGGAGAGAAACTTAAGCAGGCTCCATGCTCAGCATGGAGCCCGATGTAGGGCTCAATCTCACGACCCCGAGATCATGACCTGAGCTGAAATCAAGAGTCAGATGCTTATCCAACTGAGCCACCCAGGCATCTCTAAGATAAACTGCTTTTTAAGTCTGTTTATAAAGTCTGTCATTGAAAATTTATTTTCAGTTTCAAAAACCCATTGCCTCCTTTTTCTTGTGAGAATCTTTTTATGGTCTTCACAGTGTAATCATGAATTCTATTGCTTTGAAAAGTGATTTTTAAAAATCTTATTTGCATGACATCTAACATTTGAAGTTGTGAGTTCTCACTGTCACATGCGACAAACACATTATCTCTGTTAGATTTCTTTACCTCCTTTTTTCCTTCTTTTTTACCTGATCTGGTAGGTGACATCCATAAGGATCCCATAAATAATCCCATATTAACATTGACTGGGTGTCAACACTGTGCTGTTCAAAGTTAAGCAATGGAGAGAGTATTCTGAAATATGAGAATCTTTGTGAGGACTTTGTGAAAACTCAAGTTTAAGAATACCTTTTTTTCCAAGGAGTGATTTTGGGAAAACTCATACCTAATTATGTATGTATAGCAACTGAAACTTTAGAAACTGGGAATAGAAGTCATAAGAGTAGGTTTTTCTCTTTTTCTTCACAATTTTCTTTTAAATTTTTAGTTGTGGCAAACTACACATAACATAAAATTTACCATCCTAACCATTTTCAAGTGTGCAGTTCAGTGGTATTAAGTACATTAATGTTGTTGCCAACCACCACCACCATCCATCTCCAGAATGCTTTTCATCTTGCAAAATTGAAACCCTGTCTTCATTATCACTAATTCCTGGTGACCCCGTCTCCCCAGCCTGTCTCCTCCAACCACCATTCTACTTTCTGTCTCTATGAGTTTGACCAAAATAAGTCCTCATTAAGTAGGTTCATACAGTATTTGTATTTTTGGCTTATTTCATTTAGCATAGTATCCTTAAGATTCATCCATCTTGTAGCGTATCAGAATATCTTTCCTTTTTAAGACCGAATAGTATTCTGTTGTGTGTATAAGGACCCTTTTTCTTTATCAATTTATCTGTTAATGGACACTTGGCTTCCTTCCACCTTATGACTGTCGTCAATAATGCTGCTATGAATATGTGTGTGCAGATATCTCTTTGAGACCTAGCTTCCAATTCTTTGGGGTATATACCCAGAAGTAGATTTGGTAGATTATATGGTAATTCCATTTTTAGTTTTTTTTTTTTTTTTTTGAGAAACTACCATATGTGTTCCACAGCTGCCGAACTCTTATATTCCCATGAAACGTGCGTAACTGTTCCAATTTCTTCACATCCTCATCAACACTAGTTTCTTTTTGTTTTTGTTTTTGATAATAGCCATCCTAAGAGTGTTTTGTTTTGTTAGAAATAAACTTTAAGAATTTTCCCTTTGTGTCCCTTTGTTAGGGACATTTGTTTTGTATATAGCAACTATTTCCTAATGAAGGCAATAACCAATTATTCATGATTGGCAACACTGTGTAGTACAAAATAGTAAAGCGATATCTTAAAATTAAATTTTCCAGATGAAACTTAAACACCACACATTGAACCTAAAAATGCAGATAGATGAGGAAGAGGGGGGAAAATAGACATTTACTTGGCATCTACTGTATGTGAGGCTTTGCGTTCGGCATTTCGTACCCATTATGACATTTCATCTTCGTGACAATCCTACTGATATGTGCTAATACTTTCATTTTATAGATGTGGAGTTCAAAACTCAGAGAGAGTGACTTAAAAGGTCAGATAGAGAAGGTTTGAGTTGTGCCCAGACCCCTGTCAGTCTGATGCCAGAACCTGCGCTTTTCTCGTTATCTCTTGCTGTTTAAGTACAAAACACCTCACTTGTCCAATCTGTATGATTTGTGAGGTACTTTCTTTCATTCTTTCTTTTTTTTTTTTAAGATTTTATTTATTTATTTGAGAGAGAGAGAACGCGTGAGCGAGCATGAGCAGGGGGGAGGGGCAGCAGAAGAGGGAAAGTCCAAGCAGACTCCCATGCTGAGCATAGAGCCTGATGCAGGGCTCGATCCCACGACACTGAGATCATGACCTGAGCTGAAACCAAGAGTCAGATGCTTCATCGACTGCACCACCCAGGCACCCGTGAAGTACTCTCAGTACAGAGTCTCATGCATTCAATACAACGATCTTATGAGTCGTTAGCATCAGTATTACCAAGATCCACGTTTTATAAATGGAGGAAAAAGCAAGGTGGAGGCAGAACTAGGACTTGAACCCAGGTCCTTTCATTTTTGATCCAAAGTGCTTCTCACTTTAGTGTGTTCTCTTTTACTATCCCAGGCAGCTTATGTCTTGAAGTAATCCAACCTCATTAAATCAAAGTGAGATTACATTTGTAGACCCTCTTGATGAAAGCTCATGGGATATATAGTACTCTCTAATTTACATTTAATCAATTTGGCAAAGGCATGATATTTACCATTCCCTTCCCTATCCAATACCTAGATCAAAGGTTATATTCACTAATGTGATTTAGGAAGTCACTCTTCAAATCCTGATTGGATGTACGCTGTGTGCCAGACACTGTACTCAGGGCTGCAAAGCTAGAGATAAATAAAAGAGACATTGTCCTTGTCTCCTAGAAGTTCTCCAAATAGCAGGAGACAATATAACACAGAAGCTGGGAATAACACACAATGTAACAGACAAAGCTTCTTAGAGGAGGAGGTGACATACGATCTATACCTTAGGAATGGACAGGAGTTCACCTAGAAGAGAAAGAGTTAAATAATGGTTGATTCTTTGCAGAACCACAAGGAAACCTTCATCCAATTTTAGCTGCCAGAAGGAAATGTTCTGACACACCTTCTGTTTGCTTGAATACTGAAGTTTTGCCCATGTGGCTTGAATGACTTGATCAAAAATATAGATAATTCGGATTTGTATGATTTGGGGTTATCAGTATGGGCAGTTGACCGATGGACATTGTGATTGTCTTGTAGGTAATCTGATCAAGCCTTTGAAGATATAGAAGTAGTTGTAAGGACAGTGTCATATTTTAGTCATTCTGATGGTCATCGTTGCTGATTTAAATTGGTTGGGTGATGATGGTGATGGTTGCTTGACTGTCTCCATGTGTGTCTTTATTCCATAGGGAGAAAGAGGCCCCCAGGGCCTTCCTGGACCCCGAGGTGAGGAAGGATGCCCAGGTGTGAGAGGACCTAAGGTGAGTGTAAACCTCCAGCTGTGGAATTCTTTCGCTGTCCCTGTTTTATCCCTTGAGTTTGAGGAACATTTTACTTCTTCAACATAGTTTCTTAGCTCTTTCTCAGACTGAGGGTTTCCCAGAAGTAGAGCCTGAGAAAAGGAATCAAGTGCAAATAGTTTATTGGGAGGGGATCTCAGTAAATACTAGCAAGACAAGAGAGAAATTAAGGAAGCAAGGTGACCTAAAAGGGTATGGCGTCAATTAGATTACCACTGTGGGTAGGTGGAGCCTAATCCTGCTGAGGAACTGTGTGAGCCAGTGTTGTATGTTGATTTCCTCGTACCAATAGTAGGAGTAAATCAACTATTCCACACATGGTTGGAACATACACCTCAACGTTGTCCCATCCAAGGGGGCAGAGAGCTGGGGTATTTATACACCAAATCCTATCAGGCATTATTTGCAAGCTGCTCCCAGTGGGTATTAATTCCCCAGCACTTCTGAGCTGCATTGCACATGGACAGGCTCTGGTACCAGAAAAAGCCCTCAGGAAAATATTTTTATTTATTTAAGAGAGAGCTGGAGGGAGAGAGAGAGAGCACAAACAGGGGGAGGGGCAGAGGGAGAAGTAGACCCTGCTGAGCGCTGGCAGTTGGAAGAGGGTTTGAGAATAATGAAATTTTAAAGCCTAAAGAAATAATGGGTAGGGCTTCTTTTTCAGTGGTTTCATAAATGTCTCTTAACCTTCCAGGATTAGAGACTCTCCTTAAATAAGGCCAGAAAATTTTCTCTACAATCTCCGAGTCCTATAGAGGGTTTTTCTGACCATAGCAACCATATTCTGTACATTCTAACAAGTTACTCTTTCAATTAATTTGTCCTTTGTTCCTGGGAGCCTTCTCATGCTTCTTAGACAGTATATTCTCACTTTTGTTTGAAAAAATATGATTGTGCTATTAATAAGTGGCAGGTCATTGCCATTTTCTACTCACCCCTAAAAATTCATCTATGAATTTTTCCAAGTCACAGGCAAAGGGAAGCAGTAGTAATCAGAGTGCTGTGATGTCTCCAGCGATTATAGTCACCGGAGAAGAAATCTTCATTTTGGTCTACTAATTGCATTTTCTTGGAATTCAGGAATATATGGTGTCCTAAGTGAAACAAGGTTTAAAAATCTTATTCAAGCTCAGTTTTTTTTTTTATTTCCTCCTAACTTTAGGGAGCAAGAGGATTTTCAGGAGAGAAGGTAGGTGACCTTCCTTCCTCTTGCTTAAACTGGAGAGCAATTTCTTTAGGAAACAGTACTGAGTCCACTTGCTTTTCCTTTGCTTGAGCGAGGTGGGACTTAAAACTTTTTGACAAGGGGAAATGTCAGATGATGTTAATAGCCAAATTGCCATGCTAATGAATGGTTTAAGGCAGGGACATATATGAAAATGTATAATTATCTATAATAATTGAGCCACCATATTTGTCACGTGACGCTCTGGAAACATTGGTTCTGAACTCAAGGTGTGGTCGTCAAGGTGAGTATCAAATGGGAGATGGATGCCAGGACAGGGCTGGTAGGAAAGGACCTGGCACAGTAAGGGAATGACTTTACATTCAGATTCAGAGGCAAAGTACCCATTCGCTCATTCATGCACTCAAAAAATATTTTTGTAGGTACTCACTCTGTTCCCCACATAATCCTTGGCAGTGTCTACAAAGTGATGAACAAGACAACAAGGGCTGATAGAGCTTCTTTACTCATGTCTCCTGGTACCACTGATTCACCTTATGGCCGTGGCAAATATATCACATAATTTTAGTCTGCGAGTTTGGTGTGCTTGTTTTCAGGCACTATCGCAGCTGTCTGAGACTGACAGCTGACGGACTGACAAAAAAGTGCCTGAAACTTGATTTCCTCGTACCAATAGTAGGAGTAAATCAACTATTCCACACATGGTTATATGCATTTTATTTGGCTTGTGAAACTGTGGACTTTTTTTCCCCCAAAAGATGCTTTATAATAAATATGGTTTTTTAAAAAAGATTTTTATTTTTATTTATTTGAGAGAGAGCTGGAGGGAGAGAGAGAGAGCATGAGCAGGGGAAGGGGCAGAGGGAGAAGTAGACTTCCCGCGAGCAGGGAGCCCAACTCAGGGCAGGACCCTGGGATCATGACCCTACCTGAAGGCAGATGCTTCACCGACTGAGCCACCCAGGCACCCCTATAATAAATATAACTGTCATTCTGATATAGTTGGCAAAACAAAGGGCCTATGAGTTGGAAGCAATGGAATACTTGATGAGATGTCACTCTGCAGCTGCCAGTTTTTACTCTTATCCAGTTAGCTTCAGGCTTTCTATTCTTAAGGAGTTTTCTAATGGTAAGTCTCCCCAAATACATACATATGGATACACTCCCATTTAAGTCCTCCTTAATCTGAGATCGGCTGAGTTTCCATTATGCAAATTAGTTCAGGCATATTTGCCAGTCTTTTTAAATTAAAAAAAGCCAATGACAAGAGAACCATCTTTAACATGCAGACAACCAGTGGGAAATTTTCTTTCAGTCTTGTGAAAGAGTTACTACTTGTTCCCAGTGCAAAAGTTGAAAAAAAAAAAGCCTTTCTTTTTTTCTCTTTAATTTTTTTTAAATTTTTTATTTACTTGACAGAGAGAGACAGCGAGAGAGGGAACACAAGCAAGGGGAGTGGGAGAGGGAGAAGCAGGCTTCCCGCCGAGCAGGGACCCTGATGCGGGGCTCGATCCCAGGACCCCGGGATCATGACCTGAGTGAAGGCTGACGCCCAACGACTGAGCCACCCAGGCGCCCCTCTTTCTACCCACTCAAAATTTGAGTTTCTTTTTTTTTCTTATCTTTTTCGCTGGAGCCTAAAACTGTCAGGAAAAACCGTGTATAACGCTAGTGACTATTTTGGGAATGAAAATGATCATTGTTTCTTAATATATGAATGCAGTATATAAATGTCACTTTGGAAGGTCTAGATTCTTCTCCCAACTAAAAACAAATATTAGCAAGGAAATTAACATCAAAGCAATAAGCACGTACACCTGGTCCTCTTTTCTCTAACAGTTACATCTCCCTTTGTTCCACAGGGAAGCCCTGGTGATGAAGGTGTTGACGGCTTGGTTGGGGAACAGGTATAGAAAGTTTCTCATTTCTATGTTTCTCCTCTACTAGCTTGGTATTTATGCTCTCTATTTATACTTTCCATGAAATAGTCTAGAAATGTTAGCATGCATACTCAACAGTGCCTAAAGTTAATCTATTATTTGCCCTTATCCTCAAAATATAAGGACCCTAGAAACATAGCTCTAATCAACTGCCTCCCATAATAACATGTTATTGTCCAGTATCTTATTCCCATTTATTTTTGTTCAATTCTATCAATTAGATATTGTTATTATTATTGTTTTACTTAGTCATTGCTTATCCAGCTTTACCCTCATATTTGTCACTTTTGCCGATGCCTTCAAAGGAACATGAAAGATCTTGTTTCTTTTGCCTCAGGTACAAGTTTTAGAAGTTCTTTTAATGGAGTTTATAAACTCCTTTGGTTTTTGTTTCTCTGAAAATCTCTTTATTTTACCATTTTTCTTGAAAGAAAGTTCTTGGGGAAATAATTTTCTTTCGGCACTTAGAAAATGGAATTTCATAGTCTTCTGGCTTCTATTGTCTTCTGTCTCTCATTAGTGCTATTAAGAAGGTATCCATCAAGCTCATTGTTGTTACTCTTGTCAGCAATCTTAAAAAAATATGCTGCTTTAAAAATTTCCTTTTCTTTCTAGTGTTCTGCAGTTTCAATATGATGTGTCCAGGTGTGAGTTTCTTTTTATTTATCCTGCTTGGGGCTTTTCAGGTTTTTGAATCTGAGCATTTGTGCCTTCTGTCAGTTTTGGAAACTCCTTAGCAAATTCTCATTTTGAAATGTTTATCCTTCCCATTTTCTCTATTATTTCTTTGTGGAAGTCTAATTAGAAATTTGTGAGACCTTATGCTATCATCAGTGTCTCTTAACCTCTCTTTCATAAAATTTTCTGTTTGTCTTTCTGTACTGCATTCGGAGTATTTTCTCCAGTTTCAAGTTCACTAATCTTATGTCTTTTGTGTTTAATATACCATTTAACCTGTCAAATGGATTTTTAATTTCAATTATTCTGATTTTCACTTTAAGAAGTTCTATTTGATTCTTTCTCAATTCTGCTTGGTCTCTTTTTTAACAGCTGCATATTATTTTACCCATTCTTTTTATAAAACCTATTTAAATGTATGAAATATACTCATTTTATATTCTGCATATGATCATTCCAATAGCTGTAGTCATTACAAATCTGATTTTGTTGCCTGTTTTTTCTGCTGGCTTCTCCCTCATGGTGTCTCCCTCATGTGTGTTGTGACTTTTGATTGATTGATTGATTTGATTTTCTTTTTTCTTTTTTCCTTTTCCTTTTTAAAAATTTTTCTTTCTTTTCTTTCTTTTTTCCCTTTTTTGTGACTTTTGATTTAAATTCATTTTTAAATGAACTTCATCTGTGAGAAGTCATTAAGGCCTGTGTTGAGGTTGTTTCTGCCACATACTTGGTGGCATGTCCTCCTGAGATCACTTCAAAATAAATGATGAGATTTGGTTTTTCACATTGCATTCACGGAGTGATCAGAAGTCCTGAGGACAGCCAATAGCTATTACTTCTCTGGATTTCTTCTTTCTCTTTACTATGTTTTGTTTTGTTTTGTTTTGTTTTTAAAGATTTTACTTATTTATTTGAGAGAGAGAGAATGAGAGAGAGCACGAGAGGGAAGAGGGTCAGAGGGAGAAGCAGACTCCCCGCTGAGCAGGGAGCCCGTTGTGGGACTCGATCCTGGGACTCGAGGATCATGACCTGAGCCACCCAGGCGCCCTCTCTTTACTCTGAACTCGAAGGATTTCTCTTGTTCTTTATCAGCTCATGAATGTATGTGGAGTATCTTAAACTTTGCTATCTGGAATTTTATACTGTTTTTCAAAGGAAGGATTGTTCAGGGCATCTACTCTGTCACATACAAGTCAGATGGTAAAGAAACTTTCTGCTCTTGGCTAGAATGTAAAACTACGTGAAAAAAGTTTCTGGTGTGACTTGATGTACAAAACTTCTTTGTATATTTCTTTTTCTTTTTCTAGGGTAATCGTGGAGCCCCGGGGTCATCTGGAGAAAAAGGAAATAGGGGAAATTGGGTATGTGTGTAAAAAGTGAGGATATTCTTCTCTTATATTTCTATTGCGTAAACTGAGCTTGACAGTTTATTTTTAAGACAGTATATTTCTATTGCGTAAACTGAGCTTGACAGTTTAAAGTTTCTAGAGGAAATAATCCTCTAGTGGTTTAAGTTCTAGATTGGGAGTTAAAGGGCAATAAATATTAGCTATTTGGAAACTTTAGTGAAAACCCGCCCATGCTGCTAGTGAAATGAGTGATGGAAACCAGCTTCCTTAGCCTTTGGAACAGTAATCACCATTCCCTACCTCACGGGCTTTGCAAAGCTCCCTGTCGCCAGTGATTCAGTCTCACACTGCAGCCCTCTCAGCCACATCCTTCACTACTGTCAGTCCAAAAGTGTTCTTTCCAGTCAGATTGTACGACTCATTGTCCCCTAAGAATTCCTTGTGCATGCCCACCTCTGTGTCTTAGCTCATGTTAGGTACCCCATCCTCGAGTGGCTTTTCCCTGCTTCCATCTCTAGTGTTTATTTGAATATCACTTTCTCTCTGATTTCCAGCTCCTCTCTTCCCCCCTCAGGATACCCTCCTACATCATAGTCTGT
This sequence comes from Mirounga leonina, assembly GCF_011800145.1. Taxonomy (NCBI): domain Eukaryota; kingdom Metazoa; phylum Chordata; class Mammalia; order Carnivora; family Phocidae; genus Mirounga; species Mirounga leonina. The sequence continues at coordinate 26,755,755 of NW_023270268.1, forward strand.
AGTGCTCTCTCCCTTCTCTACATCCTTCCCATATTATATATATATATATATTTTAAAGATTTTATTTATTTGAGAGAGAGAATGAGAGAGAGACAGCATGAGAGGGAGGAGGGTCAGAGGGAGAAGCAGACTCCCCGCTGAGCAGGGAGCCCGATGTGGGACTCGATCCCGGGACTCCAGGGTTATGACCTGAGCCGAAGGCAGTTGCTTAACCAACTGAGCCACCCAGGCGCCCTCCCATATTATATTTCTATGTAAGGAAAGGCCGATGTCTGGTGCATGTACGACAGCTCTGCCTTCCTGTGCCCAAGGCAGATATTATTAAGCAATTATGGAATCCAGCCAGAGGGATCCATCTCAGAACTGTTATAATCAGCTTCTGTTGATTGACTGGATTAGATAAGGGGTGGGGTTATGTTTTTGTGTGCCCCTTATGGAATTAGAGTAATGCTTTTACCCCAAGGTGTGGATTGATTTCCTGATAAGTAAAACAAGGAGTCACAAGAAAGGGTTCTTTATTGGGGTAGGTTTAATTGATAAGCTGCAATTTGGAGATTAGATTTTGGAGAAGGTGGGGGGACACTACACTTCTTTCAAGACCAGAGAGCCTTCAGTTTCCATCTAATTTAGTTAAATTCAATAAACGCATGTTAAGGGCTTCTTACTTGTAGAGCGTATCTAGCAAAACACTTAGAAAGTTGGGCACATCATAATAAGAACCAAATACCAGGCTCTGTACTCAGCATTTTAATTTATTATTCCATTTAATTTCCATAATAGCCTGATAAAATGGGTATATCTGTTTCACAAATAAAAAAATTGAATCTTAGAGAAGTCGAAGAAATTTGCCTAGCTAGTAAATTGGATAGCAGGGTTGGAATTTAGTATTTTTTTTTTTAAAGATTTTGTTTATTTGACAGAGAGAGACACAGCGAGAGAGGGAACACAAGCAGGGGGAGTGAGAGAGGGAGAAGCAGGCTTCCCGCTGAGCAGGGAGCCCGATGTGGGACTCGATCCCAGCACCCTGGGATCATGACCTGAGCCGAAGGCAGACGCTTAACGACTGAGCCACCCAGGCGCCCTGGAATTTAGTATTAAGCAACTCCCTTTTATCATTATATCAGGCGAGGAAAGACGTAAGGTGGAGTTATAAGTAATAATAAGAAGTAGCATGGGGCGCCTGGGTGGCTCAGTTGTTAAGCGTCTGCCTTCGGCTCAGGTCATGATCCCAGGGTCCTGGGATCAAGCCCCGCATTGGGCTCCCTGCTCCGCCGTTGGCCTGCTTCTCCCTCCTCCACTCCCCCTGCTTGTGTTCCCTCTCTCGCTGTCTCTCTCTCTCTCTGTCAAATAAATAAATAAAATCTTTAAAAAAAAAAGAATTAGCATTTTTTTTAAGAGCCTAGAGAACATTCCATTCCCAGTGTGTCTGAGAACCAGATCTCAGAGATGGGTCCCACTTCATTATGCTCAGAATGTGGCATATACTGTCTAGAACCAGGCACATAACACAATTTGAGGAAGGTTCCTGGGGTGGGGGCTCTTCCCTACTCTGCGGGAACTACTACACAGAAGGGGTACCATTAACAGCAGGTTGTAAGAGAGGCAACCATTTGCTTATTACGTCATAGTCTTATGGCAAGTTGCTTCACCTCACTGGTTCCCTTTCTATAGTAGGAGCTCCAGAAATATTTTTCTCTCTTTTTGCCCCTTTGTCATGAGATCTTGTTGTGTCAGTGCTGCCCATGTCTGTGGTAGGGAAACCTTCTTCTTATGTGTGTTTCTGTGTAGAAGTATCAGGGAGAAGTGGAAAGATCAGGGACTTGGTAGTAGGGAGAGGTGGGTCCAACTTCCCTTAGCCTTAGCTTACTTGCATGCAATATGGAATTCTTGAGTTGTAAGGGTTTAGTGAGGTAATGCCCACCTAGGGACACAAATATCACAGACTTCCAATAAAAAGTATGCTCTTTTCTGCATTGCAACCTCACCTTTTTAGCTGCAAATGCTTTAAAGTTCAAGTACTAAATTGGTCTTTTAATGTGATTCTCATTTTCCCTCTTAATGTTCTCTTTCCTTTAGGCAATAAAGGATCTTTTAAAGTGACACATGTTTTTTTCCTGTGATTTAAGGGCTTGACAGGACCACCTGGACCTCCTGGAGAGCACGGAGAGCCTGGGTTAAGGGGAGACCCTGTAAGTGCTGGTTGAAGGATTCTGTTTTAATCCAGGAACTTATAAACAGCTTGCTTAGACACAAAGACAGCAATTAATTATTCATCATGAGACATCTGTTCAGCCTATCTTAGCCTTGCAACAAATAAGAGATTTGTGAGAAAACCCATCTTATAGAACATTTGGGTTCTTAAAGAGTTCACAACTTTAATTGCATTGGGTATTCGGGATTTCTGAGCAGGCCCAGACAATTAAAAAGTCTACTTTGGTGCCTTTAAAAAAATCATATTTCCTCTAATTTCTTTTCCTATCTTTCCCATCCATTTGAGGTAAGCAACCTTTTCTTTTCTCAGGGAGATCCTGGAGCAGATAGTTACATCCAAGGCCCTAAGGGAGAAAAAGGAAGGCGTGGACATTGGGTAAGATGGTCTCTGTTTGTTTGGGGATGCTGGTACATGTGGGAAAGATGTAGCTGGTGAAGAAGGCTTGAGCGTTCCGACTGGATCAGCATAGAGAGCAAACCTGTGGGACTCCACTGCCCGTGGATACAGGAGCTCTGAATGCTAATCTCCACTTATAGCCTCGTCCTTGCATTCTTGTCTAGTCATTCCTTTTTTCCTGAAAAAAATCTCACTTCCCACAGCACTAGTAACACAAATTACTTAGTCTCCTTTATCCTTGGTTTCTTCATCTCCAAAATGAAAGCATCAGGCTCAGTGATGCCTAAGATCTTTTCAGTTTAAAAATTCTCCAGTTTCATAATGATGTCTTGATTTAAAAGCGGTCAGGCCATTACACCGCTGACTTGCTTTCCACCACTGCGAATGTTGATTGATGTGAATCGAGTACTAACCATTTTTAAAGATAAGATCCTTGTTTAGCTTGGAAGATTGGAAGTGTCACGACAGAAGATCTCACCAAAGGTGGAAGGCTTGTTAACTTCGCAGATGCTGCTAACTGGCTGGAAGCCATATTTAGATGTTTTATGTCCTAGTCATTAAAATGCACGACTGAAAAATGGGACTAAAGTAACCCAAGTGTCTCAGTCCTTACATCTCATCATTCCCAATTTCCAGAAACAGGGTCTGCACAGCAAAATTTTTACAACCTCTATTTGCTTTGGACTCCAGTTTGCCTCCTTTGACTAAACTTTAGGATGTTGATTCTCTTCCCTAAGTTGTGACTCATTCACATCCATTTTATATATGTCCAGAACCTGAGTAAAATCCAGTTTGTAACAGGATCAGTATTATGTAGCTATGCCAGAAAGCTGTCACTCCTTACTGCAAGAATTTCTCATCGTGTTGTTTATTATAGTTATTTTGGACAAAATCCATTGAGAGGGTTCTCTTGGGTGAGTTGAGATCAGAGAGCCCTGTGAATCGCTACTCAATCAGTTATGAGATTGAGCTAAGAGAACAGCAGGGCAGTTCTTAACCCGTCTGGGCCCTGGTTTTCCTCATCTGCAAGGTGGGAAGGTTAGAGAAACCATTTCAGAGTTTCCATGAGTTAATGGTTGTCATGGGAAGGAAGGTATATGAGTTGAGCTTTGTTTCCATGGTTTGCTCGTGGTTTTACAGCTAGGAAAGAACTTTGGCCTCTAGACAAACTGTCCAGTACTGTGTGCATCACAGCGATGGGGAGAACGTCCTGCTCACAGTTTTCAGAGGTCTGTCTCCATTGCTGACTTTATAGCTAAGGGTTAACTTGGAACAGCAGATCCCTGAATTGTGTGTGCAAACCAAAATTGTGACCCTCTGAAGTGGTGCCACGTTATCCTGCACTTGTGTTCTACGTGGTTTCTACTCCCATGCTGAGCTCAAAGAAGGGTGCTCAGTATTCTCTGAATAGCCTTGGGTAATAAAAGTCACTCTCACCGATTACATAAGCCTGCGGCTGCGGAAGCTGAAATTCTAGCCTGTTAAGTGCCATTAGAAGATAAACCTCAAGGGGGCAGTCTTTCCTCGGTACAGGTTTCCTTGGCTATCTCGAAGCACAAGCAGAGCATTCCTACGAAACCAGTCATAAACAGAAATGGAGTAAGCGAAGAAGCAGTTACCATTAATTTCTACAGAAATATTTTTAAGTGTTCCCTGACCCCAAAAAGCCAAAGCCTCTCTTTGGCTTTCCTGATACCTTAGGACACATCTTCATAAGGGATGCACAAAATAAATTGAGATGCACGGATGCTCAGAGTTCAAAGCTATGGCGGCTGGATGCTGAGATGATGCTGAGTGTGGTCCCCTGGGAGGGAGCGAGCGTGGCTTGGCGGGGCCTCTCACTGTTTGGAGGGCGCGCTGCCTTTGTAAGCCTCGGTGGCAAAACACATGCTGAGTGCTGTTTTCACTTTTCGCCCTTTTCTGTAAAAGTGAAAATCCTCCTTGAGTTTCTTTTGAAATTCAAATATTTTTGAAGAAAGTATGAACACATACTTTTAAAGAGGGAGGATACCTGTATTTGTTTCTGAGTTGGACCAAAGAGCAGATTCTATGTTGCAATTTGGATGGAGACAGTCCCCCAAATGAAGCAGTCTTTTATTTTTTTATTTTTTATTTATTTATTTGACACACAGAGAGAGAGAGAGAGAGAGAATACTAGCAGGGGGAGCAGCAGAAGGAGAGGGAGAAACAGGCTCCCTGCTGAGCAGGAAGCCCGATGTGGGGCTCGATCCCAGGACCCTGGGATCATGACCTGAACCGAAGGCAGACGCTTAACCGACTGAGCCACCCAGGCGTCCCGAAGCAGTCTTTTAAGTGAAACAGAAACTTTATTGTATACCCAGTATGGGGGAAGGGATGGAAAACCCATCATGCTTTTCCACTTCTGAGAAGGAAAACCAATACAACCCTTTTGGAAGGCAATCTGGCAACATACATCAGCTAGGACTGCTGTTTGTTGTTTATATGTTTTAATAAACATGGGTTTATATATTTTAATGTACAATTTTTTATTTTAATATATGAGTGACAAAGCCTGACTGGCAGTGTTTAGCTAATAAACATGTTTTTGATAATCCAGGGAAAGGTGATTTCTGGTTTGGTACACTAGCTCAATGATGTCATCAAAAGCCAGGGATGTCATCAGGGACTCAGCCCCTTTCTTCCACGGTGCCATCCTCAGTGTGGTCCCTGGGCTTAGCAGCCCAAGCATTTTGTCTTAATTTTTACATAAAATGCCAGAAGGAAAGGCGCTTTCCTTTCATCAGGGCACTGCCAGCAATATTCTCTTCTTGGCTCATTTGGCTCATTGACTGGCTCCTGTGCTCCCCACGTGCCCTTGCCTCATTTTAAGAAACCCAGAGAAGCAAGTTTCTGACAGAGGGAATGAGATTTCCGTGACTGGTTCAGACCTGTCAGAATTTATCCCTTGGAGCTGGGCGTGGTGTCCCAAATGAAACAGATTTTCTTAGCAAGAAAGAAAGGGGCAAGAGAATTGTGTAGCCCCCAACTGTGTCTGCCACGGATTAAGGTGCGTATGTTCTTTGATCCAGTCTTTCCCATTCTAGAAATTTATCTCGAAGCTAATCATGGACCAACACAAAAATTTAGCTCCAAGGATGGAGATTAGATTATTAGATTTTAAATCACTACACTGTTTGAATGTCCGATGATAAGGGATTGTTTATATAAACAATGGCACATGATCAAATATTACTAAGCCATGAAAAATAGTTTAGAAGACTATTTCATAACAAAGAAAACATTCATGATGTAATATTAACTGGGAATACAAAACCCTGTATTCAGCAAGAGTCCAAATTGATAGAATGTAGCTATATCTATCTATTCTGGAAGGATAAACACCCAGAACTTATGCATTTTTTTCTTAAACTTATTCTCTGAATTGTTGAAATATTCTATGATGAACTTGTATTATTTCTTACCCCGACTTTTCATTTTGAAAAATTTTAAATCTACAGAAAAAGTTGTAGTTGCAAGAACAGCATAGTGAACGCCAATTGTTAGCATTTAGCCATATTTACTTTATGTCTCTCTATACAAATACATAGGTAATATTTGAAATATTTTGCTGAGCCATTTGATTAGTTAATTATTTAATTAATCAAGTGTTAATTGAAGGTCTTACAACATTTCTCTTCCAAATATTCAACAAGTATCTTTTAAGAACAAGTACATTCTCTTATATAAACATAATACAGTCATCACACTCAAAAAAATTAAATATGGCACAAAATTATTTTCTAATATGCAGTCTAATATTAAGATTTCCACACTTGCCCCAATGATGCCCTTCATGTCTATGTTTATTGTTGTTCTTCTGAGACCCAATCAAGGACTACGGGGCATATTTAGTTGTCTTGCCTCAGTTGTATTCTTCAATCACAGCTGTTGTCCAGTTATTTGTTTGTCAAATGACATTGACATTTCTGACCAGTTATTTTGCTAAACATCCCCCAATTAGGATTTGTCTGATAGTTTCCTCATGACTAGATTCAGGTTAAGCGTTTTTGGCAGATTAAGGAAGGTGATACCTTTCTTTTTTTTTTTTTTTTAAGATTTATTTATTTGCCAGAGAGCGAGAGCAAGAGCGAGAGAGAGGGAGGGAGGGGGGGGGGGGGAGCACAAGCATGGGGGGGGGCAGAGGGAGAGGGAGAAGCGGACTCCCTGTTGAACAGGGAGCCCGATGTGGGGCTCGATCCTAGGACCCTGGGCTCATGACCCGCGCGGAAGGCAGACGCTTAACGGACTGAGCCACCCTGACATCCCTAGGCAGTACCCTTCTTAGTCACCAGGAGGGACACTGTGCCTGGCTGTCTAATTACTGGTAGATTAATTTGGTCACTTGATGAAGATGAGGTTCGCCAGACTTATCCATTGTAAATATACTTTTTCCCTCCTTGTAATGATCAAGTAATCTGGCAATGATACTCCGAACCTGTAAATTTCTTGTTTCCCCGACAGTCTTTTACCCAATGATTCCAACATCTGCCAAAATGATTCCTTTGCTATGCTGGCTGCAAAAAACTCTCTACTTTTGAAATGAGAAAATGATAAGCATTTTAAGAAAGAATCTTTTTTATATCTAGACCAATCATGAGAGTGCCTTGTCTGAAGCCTCCTCTCTCATACAGCCTACTATATATCTATAAAAAATTCCCATTATAAAAGTAACACTACTGGGGCACCTGGGTGGCTCAGTCGGTTAAGCGGCGGACTCTTGATTTAGGCTCAGGCCACGATCTCGGGGTCTTGGGATCCAGCCCCGTGTCGGGCTCCGAGCTCAGCAGGGAGTCTGCTCCAGGATTCTCTTTCTCCCTCTGCCCCTCATTTCTCTCTCTCAAATAAATAAATAAATCTTAAAAAAAGGTAACACTACAGATATTTGGAACACAGAAAAGTAAAATGTAGAGAAAAAATTAATAGTTCTGGTAGCCAAGAAAAACATCAGTTTACCGAACTTTCCTAACTTGGTGATGGCAAAGCTACTCTCCCTGAGAAAGTCAGATAAGGATCCCCCGGGCTTATTAAAACATGTTGCATACAGTATAAAGAAATGAGGAAACATCGTTTTGTCTTTCTCCATATTTGGGATAAATTATTCTTTCAGAGAATTTAACATACTTGAAAAGAATGTAATGACACATTTTTTCTCCTTCATAAGCTTTTTGAGAAACATAATTTTTAATGGTTGCATACTCTTTCAATAAGTGTTTCTACCAACTTATTTTATCCAATTTTATCAACACTTCCCTCATATTGTGGGATATTTATATTGTTTCAGAATTTAATCTATTATAAATAACAGTTGGAAGAACAGCTTTGCACAATGTTTTTATTTCTGTATTTCACATTCTTTCCCTGTTTATGTGTTCTTACTGAGTTAGCATGTGACTTTACTGAGTATCTAAAATATCCCTACTTGGGATCCAAGGTGGTTTCTTTTTTTTTTTTTTTTAAAGATTTTATTTATTGATTTGAGAGGGAGAATGAGATAGAGAGCATGAGAGAGGGGAGGGTCAGAGAAAGAGGCAGACTCCCTGCTGAGCAGGGAGCCCGACGTGGGACTCGATCCCGGGACTCCAGGATCATGACCTGAGCCCAAGGCAGTCGCTTAACCAACTGAGCCACCCAGGCACCCTCCAAGGTGGTTTCCATTTCTCCTGAAAGATGGACTCATTTTCTCTGGACATCACTCCTCTTCTCATTTCTGACCTTAAAGAAGTGAAAGCACTAGAGGGTTTCCTCATCCTGACTATGTGTAACTTCTCCCTCTGTCATCATCTGTCTATATTGATCAGTCTGCATGTGCAGAGACTTGCTCTTCTGCGTTCTGTTTCTGTCTGCTACTCTGCATCCTATATGGTGGGTAGAAAGGGAAGTACAATATTTTTCAAATATTAAGCACAGGTTATTGGAGAATATGTCTGACTACTGTCCCAGCATGAGGAACCCTGAAGAGTTGTTACATGAACAATCTTTGGGAAAAGGTGCCTGCAACATGGCTATTTTAAAACACCAGAATTAATCCTTTTGCTTCTAGAGAAGTACTGACCAATAGAACTTTCTGAGATCCAATATCCTGTATCTGTGCTGTCTAATATGGTAGCCACTAGCCATGTGGAGTTACTGGACACTTGAAATGCGGGTAGTATAACTGAGAAACTACATTTTTAATTTAATTTAATTTTAATGAATTTAAAATTGATAGCCACCTGTGGCTAGTGGCTTCTGTATTGGAGAGCTCATGTCAGAAGAACAAATCCAGAAGGATGTAGACATCTAAATGCATATTCCCTTTACTTCTTCCTTTTCAGGGACGTTCTAGTTTTGATGGACCTCAGGGGGAACCTGGAAATGTTGGCCCTCAGGTTAGTACAATCACCCATGGGTTGTATTTCACCTGCTTTTGTGGAAGAGAGAGGTCAGCTGTGGGGAAAGTTGGCTTGTTTCCTTCTCTAAGGTCTTTGCTTCCCTTCTATTCATAGGGGTCAAGAGGAAGACGAGGTGTGCCAGGGCTGAAGGTCAGTGTTTTCTGGAAAGACTTGCTTCTTATTCCACAGATATGGCTACTTTAAATAGTTCTCTCTGAGGTCCAGGGGAGTTCTGGTTGGGCTGTCTGAGGTGGCAGGAAGATCACTGAGTTTTCATCGAGACCTTTTCCATGAAGAAGAAAAAGTTTATATGGTTCTCTGCTTCCCCTCCAACATAGTATAATCTTTCATTTAGGTTGCAAAAAAGCTAATAATACCTTAGTGAATGGTTTTACCTCTGAAATAATGATTTTTCCATTTAAAGACTTGGGACTTCCTATGGGTGCTCCAGGGGACCTCATAGTCCCTACACGATGAAAAAAGATTGAGCTTTTGCATTTATCCAAATGGGAAGGATGTGATTTGAGGGTGGGATAGGGGCCATCTCTGCCGGGGAACTGTATTTTACTAAGCAATTATCTAGCACCAGCCGCTGTGCTACACCTTTATTTCTAACACCTCAAGTAACCCTTCTATAACCCCAGGAGTTAGGAGCAAAATTGGTTACCTTTTACAGATAAGAGAGAAGATATAGATTTAGCAAAACTTGTCAGAGACCACATGGCTAATAATCAGTGGAGACAGGATTCAAATACAAAGATCAGGATGCTCTTGGAAATTTTTTCACAAAATAAATTTATTATGTAGACTTCCCTCCATCACAGTGTGGTCATGCTCTGCTGGTATTTTTTTCTAGCATTCTCATGATTTAGAGATGGAGGAAAAGTCAAAGATTGATTTATGTCAACTCTGAGCTTGTGTGTGTGTGTGTGTGTGTGTGTGTGTGTGTTGGGCAATGACTTCTGACCTCCTAGGTACAAAAGAAGATGGAACCTCTAGTCTTCAGACCAAACAGGTTAGAAAATGATGGATATTGAGAAATTCCAAGTCTCAAAAATCCAAACAAGTTTTGTTGACACCAAGTAAAATATTATTTCTCACAAAATGTTTAGGATTTGACATAAATTCTTTTTTTAAAAAAGATTTATTTATTTATTTGAGAGAGAAAGAGCGAGAGTGGGAGAGAGAGAGAACACCGAGGGAGAGGGAGAAGCAGGCTCCCTGGTGAGCAGGGAGCCTGATGTGGGGCTCCATCCCAGAACCCTGAGATCATGACATGAGCCGAAGGCAGACACTTAAATGACTGAGCAATCCAGGTGCCCTGAAATAAATTCTTAAATAGATATTCTCTTGTACTATTAATTTGGTTTTAAAACTTGTGAAATACATAATGTCTTGAACTATCATTTCATCCTACTGTTTTTATCCCCACAAGGCAGAAAGAAATTGGCTAAGTTTTGGATAATTAAGTGGCTCTAGGCAATGGAAGGAATTTCCTGCTCTTGAATTATTTAATTCTTTTGTGATGCTACGTGTAGTTTATCTAAATATCCATTCAGTTCACAGTGGGTTCTCTGCTCAGTTGGGTCATGGTTATTTTTGTTTCCTTATGTGACCCCATCTCCTGTGTTATTCTTTTTTAAATTTAATTTAAATCAGAGTGAAGCCTGTGCTCACATTGAAAGTCAAACTGCATTCATTAAGCTTATAGTGAAAAATATATCCCTGTCCATTCTTTCCAGCTCTTCGGGAGCACTTACTTTCATCTCTGTGGGCTATTCCTTCTGGTATTATTGCTGTTTTTCTAAACAGCATGCTTACTTTGGTGTTTCCTGGTTTTCAGTTTGGGATGTTTTTCTCTTGATTCCTGACTCTGTGGGATAAAGATTTTCCATAACCTGTCCATCTCCTTCTCCATACACTTACCTCCAGCTCATCCTTGAGATACACTTAATTTCTCCACTTTCGGTCAAGTCAGTTGATTGTTCATGTGATGACTAGGCAAATATTATTTGCAACTATGTAACTTTTGTTTCCCTTGAGGCACCCTCTCTTCTTATTTGCTTTGTGTTCTATGTGCCTATTACCAGTTAATTATAAAGCTCTGAGAAAACTGATAACTTCCCAATATATTCAAACACATCGGGTTTATTTCTCTTGGATTTCTCCTTCCTGGGCCCTCTGTCCTCCTGCTCTAATTCAGACCGATTGTTCTCTGGGCCTCTGCACTGTTGTCTTCTCGAGAAAAACTGTAGAACAGCGACCTCTCATTTTGGGAGCAGAGAAAAATGTGTGCAAACTGCTGCCTTTCATAGGAAGCCTCTCCATTTAGCACATTGTAATCTTGATGAATCCCTGTCATTGTTTGCTCTTTTTCCTATTCAAGCTTTGATTTTTTAAAATAAGAGATAAAATCCTAACTATTTGCAGACTCCACAGTGAAGTGGGCTTATCCAACATGTCAATAGTTTGCTAGTTAACCCAGTGTTGGAACATTGGTCATATAGATGCATTTATGTTTTTGAGGCTGTAACTTGCTAAAGATGAGCAAGTACAATCGGAAGAGTATAGTTTACAGAGGTGCTGAATTCCAAATTACAGCATCCCTTGGACGTGGGGAAAATATGGCCCATTACTGTCTATAAAATTAGATATGCTGGCATCTACATGATGCATATTAAATTGGAATTCTAAAGAAGATTTTTTAAATGGAAAACATTGTATTATGGCAAACAAATCAATGCAGAGCTTTTTTGGTAATAGGGGAAAACTTTAACTTGTTAATTATGATAAAATTAAGAACATCATTCGTTTTTTTATGTGTCCGTAAGCCCACTAGCCTCCAGCAATTATTTTCATGTTTGTGTGTTTCCGGTACTAGATAGATAATAAAGAGTTATTATAATGGGTATACTATTTTATGTCTGCTATTCTGTTTCCAAATCTTCCTATTATCATTTTAATATATTACAGCATACTCTGTAGAAGAACAGTGATTTGCTAAACAATTCGTATGTTAAGCATTTGGGTAATTTCTATTATATTAGATATCATGGTCAGCGATGTAAAGAAAAACTGTATTACAGGGTTTTTGTTTTGTTCCTGCTTTTGCTTTGCTGAAATGATTTCCTTAATATAAATGTACAGACATGGAGGTATAATAAAAGTGTCTGAACTTAGCTCCATAGAGCCAAACTGTTTTCAGAATGTTGCACTGTGAATGTCAGTAATGTTATGTGCAAACATTTCACAACCTATTTCAAAATTTCTAGCTACATGTCTTTTAAAACATACAAAGTGAGGGTTGCTGGAGGGGAGTTGGCTGGGGGTGGTAATTGGATGATGGGCATTAAGGAGGGTATGTGATATGATGAACACTGAGTGTTATATGCAACTGATGAATTTTTGAACTCTACATCTGAAACTAATAATGTGCTATATTTTGGCTAATTGAATTTAAAAAATAAAAAAAACTTAGTTATGTTTATAAATCTAGAAACCAACTGATAAAGAGCAGAATAATATAGCAGTAATGATTAAGAGAAGTGCTTCCCATTTACCTGAATAGTTTTAAAAACTTAAGAAGCATGAGGAATTGATCCATAGTGATTAATTCTGAGTTTAAGATGTTTTCTCTTTGCAAATCTATGAATAAATAGTAATCTTCCCAACACATGAACATGAAAAAGAAGGCAGAATAATTCACAAAATGGGATTTATCTTCAATCTTAGAAAATGTGTCTTCTCTGTAAAAGTGAAAATATTAATTTGAGGGAGAAATTAAATCCGTTCTTAGATGAATCATGTAAACAGCTCACCCTTTGCCTAGAGAGCCAGCTTAATGCTGTAAGAGTCTGCAGGGTTTTTTTTTTTTTTAAGATTTTATTTATTTATTATTTGAGAGAGAGAGAGCATGAGTGGGGTGAGGGGCAAAGGGAGAAACAGGCTCTCCACTGAGCAGGGAGCCCGATGGTGGCTCGATCCCAGGACTGAGCCACCCAGGCGCCCCAAATCTGTAGGGTTTTAAAGCCAGTTTTCTGGGGCACCTGGGGGGAGCTCAGTCAGTTGCGCATCTACCTTTGGCTCAGGTCATGATCCCGGAGTCCCAGGATCTAGCCCCACATCAGGTTCCCTGTTCAGCAGGGAGTCTGCTTCTCCCTCTCCTTCTGTCCCTCCACCTGTTCCTTCTCTCTCTCTCTCTCTCAAATAAATAAATAAAATCTTTTTAAAAAGCCAGTTTTCTGCCATTTCTCCATGTGCTTTATGTGTCTTGGCCCAGAATGTCACGCTTGTCGCTGTGTTCAACCTTCTGAGTTTCTTCACATGGGCTAAGGGTCCTTACACCAGCGAGCACTTAGCCCATATCCCTTAAAAGGAATGGATGGGCTTTTAGGGACCTGTTATTAAGTTAAATGAGAGCTTGGGTTATTTAAACAAAGTATTTTTGCTTCTATCACCAGCTAAGATATCGGAAGGAGACATGCAAAGACTGGGAAAGACAGTAAGAATCTGGTTTTCCAACATAAGTGGAGCCCCCTCTCTCCATATCCTCTCCAATCCCAAGAGAACAGAGCACAGACAATCAAAATCTTTTTTGTCTTTCTCTTGTGGCTCTCAAGTGACATCTTGCAGGAAAGGCTGGTTGCCTTCAATAGGAACACTAATGGTGCCTGGTGAACTCACTAAGTTTTGCTTATTTTGACAGGGTATGCGTGGAGAATCCGGTGAACGGGGTTACCACGGAGAGCTTGGATACCCAGGCTCACAGGTTGTATCAGTGAACTTGTTTTTAGTGCTAAAGTTATTTGTTTGAAATTATCACTTAGATTCTTGGGTAGGGATTTAACATATATCAGAATGGCCTTGGATATCTCTTTTCTGGGCCTTCCAAAGCAAATTGTATAGTTTCTCTCCTGGGCAGGTTAAACTCCAATAGCTAATATTTACTGAGTTCTTATTATGTCTTAAATATGGTCCTAAACACTTGTATTAACCTTTTTAATCCTTCAATGGAGGGTTATTATCCCTATTTTACAGAGAGAAATGGAGGGGGGATGGAGAAGTTAGGTAAATTGGCCAATCTCACACAACTAGTGAATGATAAAGGTGGGATTCAAACTCAGGCCGGTTAGTTATAAAATCTATGCTCTTAATTACTGCCTCTGAAGCTGTGTATTCAAAGTACTCAAATTTGGCATGAAAAATCAGCAAAGTGTTTATTGAGTATCTGTTATACATAGAGCAATTTGCTAATAGGCATGGGATGTTCAGAACATTAAGGCAAGGAAGGGACTTGCCCTCAAGTGGGGTGTTGTAAACTATTCAGTGATAACTGGAAATGTGAACTTCCAACCAGTTCTTTTGGAGTCTTCTAAGCATAACCCAAATCTGTCATTCTGTAAATCCTTCTGGAACATGTCCTACATCTTTCTTTTAAAGGCCAAATTGTTCCCAAGATCAAATGGAAGAACTTCAAAACAACATCTCTTGCTAACACATTGAACCATTCTCCATAACTTTAAAAATTCTATGAGTGTCAGGCAATAATTTTGAAAGGTTTCTGTTGTTTTTTGACTTGACGAAGGTACAAAAGAATGAAATGGGTGATCAAAGTGTAATTAGAGATTGTATTTATTTTATGATAGAAAATAGTGTCTGAACATAGAGGGAAACAACTGAGAGATGGATTTTGCCTTTCTTTTGATCACTGGCTTAATTCAAATTTGGACCCCCCACCACTGTGGCATCCTGGCTTTCTCTTTTATATTCACTTTATCATACTGCTGAGTCAAAGGGAACAAGCTGTGTTGTGAACCATGAGCAAGATAATCAATAAAACCTCTACTTAATTTCACTTCCCACTGGGATGTGGGGATAATGTTCTATTTAAATAGGTGATTACAATGCCTCACGCAGGAGTATAGAATCCACGATCCATGCTTCTAATAGGAAAGCATTTCTCAGAAAAGCTGGAGAAAGATTAGTGTTGAAATCAGTAAAGTTAAATGGATTGGGGAGAAAATGGTACCTCCCCAGCAATGTGCCCGGTGAGGTTAGGCTATTGTACTATTGAGGACAGGCCTGTTGGTTCTTGATAAAATCAAAATGTGCCCTCTGGTCCTCAGTCCTTGTATCTATAAAGCAAAGGTTGAATTTCCAAAGGAGATCAGTATCTTAACAGCCCCTATCATTCCCCTTTCAGGATTTAAAATTAGTTGGGCATATGAAAATATAAAAGCAATGTTCTGAAATTTTAGGGCTCATCAGATTCAACTGCAGAGGTGGTTACAGGTATAGATGCTGAAGGCCCACAGCCAGTGCTTCCCGTGGAGTGAGCCTGGGGTGCTCCCTTTCAGATGCTGCTGAGTAGTGTGTAATAAACATGAGAGCAGTGGGTCAGGGCACCCTGATTTATGCTCCCATCATTGACCAAGGTGGCTTTGTGGTTACATGGGAAATAAATAGCTCCATAAACATTGGTTGAACTTTAATTTCATCTTTGGGCTAGGGACTGAGAGGAAGGCAAGGACCACCAGGAAATTCTGGACAAAGAGGCTTACCGGGTGCTGAGGTAGGTTGGAAAAACTAAAAGCTACAGTAGAGCTGCTCATTAACAATGGCCTGAGTATTCTGGACTAATAACATAAAGCTACACTGTTTGCTCTGGGATTGGTGGGTATCAGGGGTTTCTAGCAATAGCTCATTTGATCACTGGGTGTACCCCCTTCTACTGTAGGTGCATTGTGGGAATATAGTGATCGATGAGATTGGGTCAGAGCCCCAAGGGTGTTTAACACAAGCTGATGGTGGCTTACCTATAGTGCGAGAAAAAATAGAACTATAAAAGGGGTATACAAGACTAAGTTACTGCTCATAAACATAAAAGGAAGCATTACCATCCCAATTTTATAGATGAGGAGACCGAGGCTCAAAGGGTTTAAAAATGATTTGTCTTCTGGATAGGAAGTGGCCAAACTGGCTCCCAGCTTGGTTCCTTCTGGTGCCCCTTCTACTCCTGACCCAGGATCCCAGTGGTTCATAGAAGGGTCAGATCTCATTGAGACAGATGATCAGGAGTGGCCTCCTAATGATGGGAGCATCTGATATAGCTTAAAGCCTGAGCAGCGTGATTTAAGTTAGGGATAAGCATCTCGATCTGGAGATTCATAATAGCAGCTCCAGGATGGCCTATGTCCTAGTTCTGTTCTTACTCTCCCTATCAGGAAGAGTCTAACGCCCTATAAACCGACTGTATTGCTTTCATTTTCATTTGATAATATTTTCTGTTTGGAGTGGGTGAAAGTCCAGGTGTTTGTCTTCTCGATCTCCTAGTCAAATGGTGTTTTTCCCCCTAGTAGCCAGATCATTGCTCCAGTGCTCAGTACTTGGCAGATGTGGCCTCTCGCACAGAATGCCTCCCTCTTCCTCCCTGCTACCTCACCGCCCTCCCCAGCTCAGAGGTTAAATGTGCATAGGAAGCATTTTGTCTGTTGAAAGATACAATTAATTGTATAAAACATTAAAGGTGATTTGTGAGTATATTACCAGTTCCAGACCATTTCAATAATAACAAGAGTCAGATAGTTAACTCTGTGGCCCTCGAGGTGATTTTAGTCCTGATCTTATTGCAGGGGGTTCCTGGGCCTCCAGGGCCAATTGGTTCCAAAGGAAAAGCTGGACCAACAGGAATGAAGGTGAATGTCAGAGAACACATCTCATTTGATTGCAGCTTGGGTTTTCTTATATGAATCTCTCCTTATGTGATTGTTTCCAGCAGGAGTTTCTGATATGGTTGGTGGTGGTATTGACTGGCCATTACCTTATAAGTGGATGGATGGATACAGAGAAAGAAAGACATATAGACTGACATATAGAAAATGGATGGATAGATGGCCACCTATATCAGTAGGCAAAGACATATCAATAAAAAGATAAATATATGAATTCAGTACAAATAAAGCTCACATTCACACCTAGAAAAGCCAGAATAATATGAGATTCTGTTCCTGGTGCTTCATACCTGGTTTTGCTAATTTTCAGTGCCAAAATCTCTACTATATTTGTTATTATCTGTATGTAACAAGGTCCAGAGGAAGATACTTACCTTGGACTATATGGGGATGCCAACAGGACCTGAAAAGTGTGACTGTAGAATCTCTAAGGAAAATGACATAAGATTGCATGAACTCACAAGAGAAAATTAACTTCATGTTTACCATTTATTGCAAAAGGGGGAAGTTGGTGATGCAGGAGCCACAGGCCCGCAGGGTCCACAAGGACTAAGAGGGCAACCTGTAAGTCTACTGTCTCTGTTTTGGACTCTGGATTCAATGTCTTGTTTCACACCAAATTCTAACATTCTTGATGAATATTTGCGACACAAATATGGTTTGAACCCCAGAGCTGTTGTGAATCTAAAGAGTCAAAGATTCTCAAACTCTTCCTATAAATAAAGAACCTACAGATGTCTCAGGGATTTATTTTGCCTTCTCCCCATGCTGTTGAAGAGGAACGTGCCAATGAGCCTCTTCTGTTTGACAAGGCTATTTTACAAGCATGTGAGACTATTTGGAATACAGATGTGTTCTATGAAACATTTTTTCCAGGGAAACACATAAGACAGGCAATCAGAATTGCAAACTTTTAAGTGCGTGGGCCCAATTACCCAGAAATAACCTTTGGAGACCAAGGATTGTCAGAGGTTTACTTCAACAGATACTACTACCAGAGACAGGGCTATGCATTTATACCTCCCTTAGTCATCCCTTCTAAATATGAGAGCACGTTAGTGATTTTATGACTATTCTCAATTCACCATTTCATTGGAATGAGCTTTATGATATGGAAAAATGTTGTCT
Source organism: Mirounga leonina (assembly GCF_011800145.1). Lineage (NCBI taxonomy): Eukaryota > Metazoa > Chordata > Mammalia > Carnivora > Phocidae > Mirounga > Mirounga leonina. Next base: position 26,773,613 of record NW_023270268.1, read on the forward strand.
TTCCTGCAGCTCCTATTTATTTCTGAGATTTCTTTCGTCAACTGTGGGCAAAACCTGCTGTTGTTTTGCACTCAGCACTGAAATTGCATTTGTTAGTCAGGGGAGGAGAAAAAAGCAGGCTTAAAAGCTTAAACTTAAACATTGAAAGGGAAAGAACAGAACAGGATTGTTGTCAAATGGAATCTGGGACAAGTAGTGTTCTGCATCTACACTTGATCCAGACGATGAAGTTAGCACTGTTTAACTGTGTGAAAATACCCTGATTTAAAATAATGCAAAGCTTGTTCCTACTGATCTCTCCCTGGGACAGACCAAGCTGGGGAGCACTGCCTTTCTGGAAGTGTCATTTCAGGAACATCAAAGGCAGATATCTCCAAAATAGACAGTTTGGGTCTCTGGGGTTGTAGATGCCTGAGGCTCTGTGTGTCCTTCAGTGGAGAAAAGATGGAGTAACAGCAAATGAACCTCATTTGCATCCTTTTTGCCCCCCAATAATTCATCTTTGGCAATCTTCTTTATCTTATTCTTTTTTATTTTCTAACATTTCAAATTTTCTTCTTTAGGCCACAAGAATGATCTTTGTGGCTTAAAATTTAAAATTGTCCTTCGCAGTTGACTACTTGGTTTAGGTGCAGTTTTTGTCCATTCAGCAAAAAGCACCTAAAAGGTTCTGAATTCTCTCCTTAAGATAGGAAGTGCACTGTGTATATGTACAGAGGCTAAGATTCAGTAGTATCAACATATTCATAACTGTTAGCGTCACCTTCACCTCCACCTCGACCATCACTGCCTCCACCAACAACACCCTCACCGTGACCAAAATTACCATCACCACCACTGTGACCACCATCACCT
>NW_023270268.1:26774477-26901458 GCF_011800145.1 Mirounga leonina
CACCTCCACCACCATCACCTCCACCACTGCTACCACCACCTCCACTATCACCTCTACCACCACCATCACCTCCACCACCAGTACTACTTGTCTGCCAATATTATCATTACTGCACCGTCAGCAGCAGAATAATGACTACTTTCTCAAGTACTTTCTCTGAGCTGGCATTTTCCCCCTAAAGTCTGTCTTTATCTCTAGAGATTTACCAAGTTCTAGAGCTTTTGCCATTCTTACTTTATCCTGCAAGAAAAGCCCAAGGGGGATTTTGTGTGGTGATTTGGCTTCCTACAACTGTGGTATCATCTTGCCAAGGTATAGAATCTTGCTGAAGGAGGAGTTAAAAACTGGAAAAAAAAAAAAGTACTTATACCATGGTCTTTTAAAATTTTAAACCTTTATCCTCTCCTTACCCTATAAAGGTAGCTTAGTGTTTATCCTGTGGGATAGGATAAGCCTTTACCAAGCCCCTCTGCTTTCACCACTTCCTTGCACTGCTGATTAATCCAAGGGTTCAGATAATATAATCAACCAAGTACCGATATGGATAACTCTACCACTCATCTTGTGTCATTTTCTTAGGGCCTTTTAGGTCCAGATGGATATGGATATCTGGGAAGAAAAGGAAAAAAGGTGAGGCTTGCCTTACAGAGTATTATGAACTAAAAACTATAGTTTTTATTTTATTTTATTAGACTAAGACTTATTATCCAGGTGGTATGCCAGAAATGGTTTCTGAATGCTGTTTATGACATGTTGTAGCTGCCAGAGTTCCCTCCTTAAAAAACAAGAGCTGATTTTGTCACTGCTTTATTTAAAAATCAAACTCCTTTCCTCATCTTCTGCCTGTGCCAGATAGTTCCCCCCCAGCTAGGAACTTCCCCAGCTCCTTGCCTTTGCAAACACTCTTGCCTCTATTTAGGATGTGCTTACCCATCTCCCTCCTTTGCCACAATTTTTACTCCTTTTCTCAGACCAACTCAAATATCAACTTTTCCTTGTGGAAGCCTTCTTGGACTTCCATGAGCAGATTTGGTTGTCCTCTACTCTGTGTTCCTAAAGTGTGTTGATCATATTTCTACGGTAGCCCCTTTCCATTGAGGTTATATTATAATTTATCCCTACATATATGTCTACCTTCCAGTTTGTGAACTTGACAGTGGATTTACCTTATTCAATTTTGTATTGCTGGAACTAGCCTGGCACAGAGTAGGTACTCAAGTATGTTTGAATATTTCTACTCCCATAAGAAGATGGTATTTTAGCATGTTGTAGTTAATGGGTTGCTGACAGGGGTTTTGAAGAATGGAAATTACATGAAGCTTTTGAACATATCAAATGTCAGTTGCTACAGTTATTCTGAGTGCTTCAGTCTACAAGTAACCATTTATTGCTTCACAACATAAGAAGTCGGTAGGATGTTTAGTGATGCCCAGCTAATTAACTCTGGGCTGGCTTCCCTGCAATTCTTTTATTTCCTTTGATGGCACTAATGCCATTTTATTGATCAGGAAAACGCCCTGAGTATAATTAATGGGTATAAATGCCCAAAACATAGTAAGCTCTTAGTAAATAGCTGTGCAGTGATGAACAATGGGGACCTCAGTGATCATCTAGTTCAGCCTTTTTGATTTATGGATAAGAAAATTGAGATGCAGAGAAGTGATGTAATGTGCTGATGGTCACACAGCTGGTCACATATGATGGTCACACATATGTGATGGTCACACAGATCTGAGTGTAGAAGCTAGCCCATGGGATCCCCATCCTGGCAAATTAAGTCTTTCTTCTCTAGTGGGGAGTTTGCATAGCAGGGAAATTCTGGGTAGAATTCAAATGTCCATATTTTAAGCCACCTATCAGCCCTGCACTAAATCCAAAGGCAGCCTATGCTTATTGTGGTGTGGCTAACACTGTGGAACACACAGATTCTGCCCACATTTCATGGTTTTTTCCTGGCAAGGCTTAATGGCCTCACCTTAAACAGCATTGGCAGGCTGCCTTCCCCTCGTCTGTTCACTCTCTTCTCTGAATCAACTGTTTCATACCTTCTCCCCTTCCCTCAAACTTCTAAGACCTGCTTTCCCTTCCACATTTCAGCAAACAATTGTGCTTCTTGTTTCATTAGTTAAATAGGAGAAATGAGCAGAGAACCTCTATGTACATCTACCACTACGTAGGCCAACAAACTTCCCTCTGTACCCTGCCTTCTCTTCTACTGCTATGGATGTGAGTCCATGCCCTCATCTAAGACTGATCGTGTCCCTCATGGACTGGATTCCATTCCCTTTTGCTTCGTTAAAGTCCTGGCTCCTTTCTCTTCTTCATCATCAAATTTTCTTCCCTCTCCATAGATCATTCCTGTCAGTATACAAAGAGGTGGGAATATAGCCCATCTAAAAAACAAACATACAATAAAAACCCCTCACTTAACCACATAGTCTCATTGTTCCCTTTCTCTCTGGCAAAATTCTTTGACAGATTAGATCTGTATCTGTGGTTCTCACCCAGTGGTGATTTCACCCTCCAGGAGACATTTGGCAATGTCTGGAGATATTTTGGTTGTCACAGCTGGGGGAGGGGATGCAAATGGCACCTAGTGGATAGAGACCAGAGATACTATTTTTCATCCTATAATACACAGGACAGCCCCTCACAATGAAGAAGAATCGTCAGGTCCAAAATATTAGTAGTGCCGAGGTTGAGAAACTCCACTTTCTTTCCTCTGGTTCTCTCTAACTGATGACAACTGAACCTTCGTTCCTTGGCCCTGCCCACTCAATGACATCTGCTTTAGTCAAGGTAAAACCCATGGTGCTGAATCCAGTGGTCTATTCTCTGCCCACTTCATACTCCCAAGTCTCAGCAGCATTTGACAAAGGTGATCATGGGCTTGTTCTTAAAACCTTTCCTCTCTCATCTTCCAGAACACAGCACTTCCCTGTTTTTTGCTGGCTCCTTATTCTCAGTTTCTTTTGAATGTTCTTGACCTCTAAATATTAGAGGACTCAGGACTCTATCCTTATACTTCTGTTATTCCCCTCTTCACTTACTTCTCAGGTGACCTTATCCAGTTCCATGGCATCAAGTATCATCATCATGTGATCTCCAGTGTACTTCTCCAGCTTGGACCAATCTCTGAAACTCTAAACATGTTTCCACTTTAAAATTGGCGTGTCCCAAAACAACCTTCTCCTCCTCCTCCTCCCCCTCCTTTTTCTCCTCTTCCACCTCCTCCTCTTTCTCCTTCTTCTCCCTCTCCTCCTCTGTCCCCCTCCTCCTTCTCCTTCCTTTTTCTTCTTCTTTTGTTTGTTAACCTTTGATTATGGAAAAATTCAAACATATGTATAAGTGGAGAGACTAATATAATGACACCTCTCCCCATGTACCCATCACCTAGCTCAAACAATGAAAAACCCTTGGCCAGTTTTATATTGTTTTATATGTATTCCACCATACATGTATCCTTCTCCCAATTATTTTGAAGCAATCCCAGATATCATATATTCCATGAATAGATATTTCAAGTTGTATCTCTAAAAGATTCTTTATAGATATTTAAACCATAATACCATTATCAACCTAAGAATTAACAATAATCTTTTAATATCATCAAATATCCGGTCAGTCAGAACTGACTCCCCTGACAACCTGCCCCTCCTCTAGCCTTCCCCATCTCAGGGAGTGGAGCCTCCCATCTGCCAGTTGCTCAAGGCAGACACTTGCTGCATCTTTAATAAATGTCTGTCTCTCACCTACTATATTTCCCCATCAACAAATACTGTGAGTCTACATTCCAAGTACATCCAGCATTTCATCACTTCTCACCCCTGCCCCTGCCACTCTCTGGGCCAAGCCATCTAACTGGCATCCTTCCTTCCACTCTTGCCTCATCTAGTTAGTCCTCTGAACAGCAGCCAGAGCCCTATTTTATTTTATTTCATTTTATTAAGATTTTATTTTCAAGTAATCTGTACACCCAACATGGGGCTTGAACTTGCAACCCCGAGAACAAGAGTCATGTGCTCTACTGACTGAGCCAGTCAGGCATCCCCAGACCCATCTTTTAAATGAATAATCAGATCATGTCATTTCCTTTACTCAAGGCCCAGCTTCAGCTCCTGATTTAATTCAGAATTAACCCCCCTGTTAACATGGCCTACAAGACTCTATACAATCTGGTCCCTCTGTGAACTCCCTGACATCATCTCCTCCTGCTCCCCTCCTGCCATTCTGCTCCAGGGTTCCTCAAACACAGCACATATTCATATTCTTGCCTCAGGGTTCTTCACACACTCATCCTTCTGCTTGAAATGCTCTCTCCCAGATACCTGTTTGGCTGGCTTCCTCAAGTTATGCTGGTCTTTGCCCAAATGCTGCCATTACCAAAAGGCTTTGTTTGACCACCTTATATAAAATAGTCACCCCCTTCCCAAACCTATCTATGTCATTCTTTATCCCTTAATCCCCTTTCTAGAATAGCATCTATCTCTCCCTGACATACATTTTTCCTTTGCTAGCGGGTAAGTTCCATGATAGCAGGGTCTTTGTTCTGTTCACTGCTCAATTCCCAGTGCCTAGAAAAGTGCCTGGCATGCAGTAGGTGCTAACTAAATATTTGTTGAATGAACAGTTGCTTTATAGTGTGCTTTGATCTGACAACGAGCACCTGCTTTCCAGCAGTCAATTTGGTACCCCTTCCTTTGGTTTCTGTTGGATCAGACCTCTGGTTATTTAGACCACTAGATAAAAATGCTTAAGAAGGAAGTTCCATTACACAATATGTAATACATTGTCCCATTGTTCCCTTCCTCTCTGGCAAAGAAGGAAGGGGAAGAATTGGTAAAAATCATTTGCAAGTTGTTTCACATTGAATTATAGAAATAAAAAATGGCCACTTGGGAGTAGCTCAAGATAACAACTATTGCTATAGCTGTTTTTCCTGGCACCTGTTTTGAGTCTGTTTTCTCAAAATTATAGTTGTTTCTTCTTTTTCCCTGAGGAATGTCAAAGAAAGACTTAATCTCATGACATTAAACAGAACTTTATCTCATTTCCGACACTAGGGTGAACCTGGATTTCCTGGCTCTCCTGGTGCACAAGTAAGAATTTATCTTTCTGGGTCTGGCAGCTGGTATGCAGCATGTGTCATTTGTTTGTAGTCATTTTTCTTCAAACTCAAGGTTTTGCTTTTGATTCTCTTGAGGGAGAAGATGGTGATGGGGGCCACCAAGGAGAGAAGGGGGCAAAGGGAATCAGAGGAAGGAGGGTAAGAATTAAAGGAATTTCCCAAGATCTATAGAGGTACACATCATGACACTCCTCACGGGAGCATTTCTATTGGGTTAATGGACTTCTCAGCAGGAAGCTCTTCTCCTCAGTCAGTAAACGTTCTACACCTTTCTCAGGCCATCCCCACCCCCCACCCCCCACTTAATACCACTCTCATTGATCTTGTGAATGCAAATGCAGCTCATCAAAGCGTAATAACAGAAAATCCAAGTTGGAGTTTCAGTCACACAATATCAATATCTATGGTAAGTCTGGATATCATTTGGAAGGGTATTGTTTTAGCTGCAGAGCGAACATTGCTATTTCTGTAAGATTTTTTCAAACCTTAACTTTCTCTTAGCTAATTTAGGACTAGACTCTCAGGAATGTGGCTGCCATCCTGGTGGACTTTGAGCCATGTTTTCATTGTGCTTTGTAGAGTCCACCATTAAAAATCCATTCCCTCAGGTTCCAAAGATTCAATCTCGAAAAGCTGCAATCACTGGCAGCTCTTTTCCGGAAGAGCCTGTGGATATCTAAAACCTTGATAGTTTTTATCAGATAGACATTAGAGAGCAAGGCCTTCTGGGAAAAAGACATGGACTATGTTCAGTGCAGAAAAGAGGAAAGAGAATATTTATTATCTAGGGGCACTCAATAATTGGTATTTTCATACATTGGCAAGGACATAAAGAAAAAAATTGATCTATGCCTAACTTGGTTTGCTGCTGGCTAATATTGCCCTGCTCAGCTAAACTTATGTCTCTGGTTTCAAATAAAAAAGGACAAAGCATCAGTTACATGCAGATAATGCTATGTCAGTCCAAATACCTATAAGACAAGCAGTGAGCCGTGGTCAGCATACACCTTTTCTCAGACTCTAAAGACTAGAAGGTGGTGAAAGAAATTTTCCTTTCTCTTGATGTCAGGCTCTCAATGTATATTTCCTATTCTTTTAACTATATGACCTGGAGTCTAAACTGAGTATTGATCATCCTTTAAGGCTGGGTTTAGAAGTGCGTGTCTGTGTGTATGTCCACATGTTGGCTGGGCTTAGGTCTGTAGGGGGCAATTTAGATGGCTCCCAAAGGAGACTGCCTCCCTTTCTACCATTGGTGTCTCACTCCATTGATACAGTTCATAAACTAAATGGTCCATAGCAGACTCATTGGATCTTAGAAATAATGACAACTTAGTATCTCAAACTGGGTCTGATGGTTTTAATTGAGTTGTATTCAAGAGGAGAAGCTTATTCCTTTGGTTTGGCTATTTTTAGGGTAATGCTGGCTTTCCTGGACTTATTGGAACTCCAGGTGACCAAGGCCCTCCAGGACCAGTGGTAACATGGACTCGTCTTTCTTTTATTTTCAACCTTTGTGTAAAAGTGAATAAGGATTTGCTAAGAGCCATCCGAATGAAGAAATGAACATTTGGGAGGCACTAGAAGATCTGTATAGGGAATGAGCCAAATTTGCTTTTGAGGACATTAGCTTCAAGTCCTTACACAGTATATTTATTCAATGTATATTGTTTACTTGAACATGGGGAAGATATTAGAGCGGCTGGAGATTTATAAACCTGTCTAAATACATAATACATAAAATTCACTGAAGACTGAGTTTATCAATGTAAACAAGATGAGCAACAAGATTTATGCAAACACTAGAAGGAAATCCTAACAAAATGTGACATTTATATAATCTGAACTAAATTGACAATGTTGCAAGTCCACACATATTTTTAAAATTCCCTGGGAGGTCATTTGGTATGAAGGGAAAGACTTTGGGGCTATTGTCATTTTGCACCACCCCTTGTCCTATGAGGCTAGGCTGTCCTTTCATGAGAGATGGTACAGTGAGTGAGCCAGGGGCTGAACCCGGTGGTTTCACTGCATTTAGGGTTTACCGTAGAGGAGCCACAGAGTCATAGAATCAAAAATTTGAAGGTAGAATGACGCACATCCCCATTTTACAGATGAGAAAACAAAGGCTGAGAAGATTATAGTGACCTGCCTGAAGTGACAAATCGCTACCTTGTAGAATCTAAATAAAAACAAAGATCTCTAGACTCCCAGAGTACCTCAGTCAGGCCTATCTGTTCTGAAGGGTTCCAGGGATGACTTGCTTAGCACTAGAGCAGAGTTAGGATGGTGGTGGGTAGCCTGAGGAGGAGGGATAGGGAATGGCTGGGGTCTACTTTAGAACTGTATGGTCCTGAGATCTTGAAAGGCCTTTTCCTGAATTGGATCCTAAACTGTGGCTTGTTCTCAAGATGACCTGATCTTCTAAGAGTCTTTATGTAGCATATTCCTGGATATCCTAGACTCTGAGGTCTGAGACACACCTCCTAGCCACTCCAACTTTCTTCCTTAAGGGGTCAGCCAGAATTCCAGGGCCAGGAGTGTAGGGGAAAAAGGGGGTCTATGTACTATGATATCTTTCTGAGGATGTTTTGCCAACTCCAGAGAATAATGTATTGGACCTCAGAATCTTACATTTTAGACTCATTTCTATTCTTTCCAGGGCATCAAGGGGCTCAAAGGCTTGGCAGATATGACGGTAGGTGAACATTTTAATTCTAAACCTATTCTTTTTAGCACATGAGGCTTTCCACTTTCATAAGGTAGAAATCTGTAAGGATTCTTTTGTTTCTCCTCTTATAAATTCTTTTAGTACCTTAAGTTTATAGATTTTCCTCTGAAATGTTATAATCACATCAATGAAAAGAGCAGAATAATATTTTAAGTCATGGAGGCAATCTGGATGTTTTTGAGTACTACTACCGGTTGACATGAAGAGAAAGACTTTGAGGCTACAACTTCTACACAATATGCCTTTTTGTAAAGTTCAGAAGTTGCTTATAAAGTATTTATAAGCCAACATATGGTAGAGTCTATCTTCATGTGTCATGACACACCTGAAAACAATCTGAAAAGTTATGATGGTTTTTCATCTCACAAGCACAGAAATACTACTGCGGAGGGAAGGAAGTGGGGACAAGTGAGAACCAAGAAGTAATAGAGTCAAGGGATAAACAGAACACCGAGGAAGAGATCAAAGGAACAAAGCAGAATTCTAAAGGGGTGTGAAGGGTCCATGTCTTGGCAGTCATTCTAAAGAAAAATTCCAGGAATTGCTGACACAGAGATCCAGGATTTGAAGACATTTCTTTGCCTTTTATGCCAAGATTTCTGGATTGAAACTTCCTCAAAGTCAAATTTGATTCCATTGCTTTGTGAGGCAGATAAAAAAATAAGAAAGAGTTCCCCTTATTTACCTATCTCTAATAATATGAGCACTCTATGGTATATAAAATATATTTTAAATATTTTTAAATATCCACTGTATCTAGAAATATAACTTATGGATCATTTCATCTGCTGTAACAATTTTTGTGTTTTCTATTGTAGCTTAAAAAGCTTCAGAAAGAAACTGATAATACCCAGATGACATTTCTAAGTCATGAGAGTGAGATTGAATATGCTTCAAATTAAATACTTTTTCCTTTTCCCTCTTTCTCCATCTTTCTAACAGCCTTGTGAAATCATTGCTATCATACAAGAGAACTGCCGTAAGTTGTTTGGGAAAGGCTCAAATGGGGGCCAGTGGTGTGAAGTGGGGATGAATCATGGTCATGAACTGGGGACATAAATCACCTGTGGATTTGACTGAGGTTTGGGAGGTACCATTGTCTATCATGAAAGGTTCTTTTTTTAAAAAAGATTTTATTTATTCGTTTGAGAGAGAGAGAGAGAGAGCGCGTGCGCGCACACGAGTGGGGGAGGAGCAAGAGAGAGGGAGAAGCAGACTCCCTGCTGAGCTGGAGTCTGACACTGGGCTCCATCCCAGGACCCTGAGATCATAACCTGAGCCGAAGGCAGATGCTTAACCAACTGAGCCACCCAGGGGCCCCATCATGAAAGGCTCTTATAAATTAATATATTTGGCTCAATCTCCTTTCGGGTAAGTAATCTTCGCCAATGTGGTCTCAGAAATGAAGTGGCTGAAAGGCATGCTGTCTCAACAGCGAAGAGAAATTCCATTATCACGTGGAATGAAAGGCAATGCCAATTGCATACCTGCATGTCTGCATCTTGGTGCTTCTTATTACAAAACAAATAAAGAAAAGCTTTGTTATTTTTATCCCATCCATTTAAACAAGAGGGATCACCAGGGAGCCTTCAATAAGAAATATGTCCTTTTTTATTTGCATTTATGTTTTAAAAATGGAATTACAAATCATCAGATCTTAATATTTGGTCACAGCCCCAGACTGGAATTTACTGAGTGTCTTCAGTGTATTCCTGGATATTTGCATATGTACATTTCTCCACTCACTAGCAATAGGGAGGGAACAGTGATTTGGCAGAGTGCTTAATTTGGGTGCTTGGGTTCTCTCCACAGACACCGAGCCCTGCTTATTCAAACTCCATCTTCTGTCCATTCCCATTCAGTTTCTGTTCAAGAAGATTCTGAAGTCCTTTTTCTAGAAATCACAAAAAATAATACCATAGTTTTGTCCACAAAGGAAGAATGTCAGAGTTGACCATATCAAAAGTTAAAACCCCTTTATATTGAAGAGCACTGTGAAGTCGAAAGTAAAGAGAAAAGTGGGGAACAAAATATACACAATATAAGCAATGGACCCAAGCCAAGGACCTAATTTTGTGAATTCTGTCATGTCGAAATATATACAATTGCTCCCACTCAATCATTTTTATCCACAAGCACAGATATTTCATATTTGTTGAACCTAATGTAAAAAAAAACTCATAGATTGAAAATGGACAAAACACACGAATGGAAGCTTCAGAGAAGAAAAAATACAAATGACCAATAAACCTGTAAAAATGTTTGACCTCACAGGAAGCCAAAGAATACAAACAAAAATGAGATACTCTTTTTGTCTCTCAAATTGGAAATATTTTTAAAATGAGAAAAAATTTTCTATCTAAATTTGGGAAATGTATAAAATGCATATTGCTGGTGGGAGTGTCAGTTGGTATAACCTTTCCGAAGAGCAATTGGACCCTGCATATCAAAAGCCATAATTATAGAGATTTATAGAGGACCACAATTGGACAGAGATGCACAGATACATGTACAAGCATGCTCATCACAAAGGGATGTTGGTGGGAGTATCATGAGACATCTATGGTGGACTAGGTGATACTGCTCTAAATTTATTGATGAAAAGAATACATTGTGTAAGACTGATGAATCACAGACCTATATCTCTGAAACAAATAATACATTATATGCTAAAAAAAAAAAGAAGATAGTAGGAAGGGAAAAATGAAGGGGGGGGAGTCGGAGGGGGAGACGAACCATGAGAGATGATGGACTCTGAGAAACAAACTGAGGGTTCTAGAGGGGAGGAGGGTGGAGGATGTGTTAGCCTGGTGATGGGTATTAAAGAGGGCACGTTCTGCATGGAGACTGGGTGTTATGCACAAACAATGAATCATGGAACACTACATCAAAAACTAATGATGTATGGTGATTAACATAACATAATAAAATTAAATTAAAAAAAGAATACATGTTTATCATATGCTAAGTAAAAAAAAGATTCAGAATAAGACATATACTAAGGTCCAAGTTTTTATAAAATAAAATAACAAATTAAATTTATACAAATACATACATAGACATTATGAATTAAGGATAATTTTAATTTTTTGTTTTCTGATATTTTCCATAAAAATATATTACGTGTGCACACACACTTATACATAATATATAGTATATGATATATATTGTATATTATATACAGTTTTAGATGTGTGTGTATATGTATATGTGTGTGTGTGTATATATGTATAGTTTCAGAATAGCTCAGTGAATTAGTTAAGTTTAAGTTCAATACAGCATGACCTCAGTGCTCAATAGCAATGACACAAAGGTATTTCTCAGATCAAAGCCAGGAAGTGGCCAGTCTGGGGTTGATATGGAGCTCCACAGTATTGAGGGACATGAGCTCTTTATTCTTTTTTGCTCTGCCATTGTCGGGAGGGTGTTTTGTTTCCCAAATCACCTCAAGGTCCAAGATGTTGGCCAAGCTCCAGCTATCAGGAAAAGAAAGGGAAAGGGGATGGATATCTTTTTGGAGTTGTTTCAACCATTTCTCTTATTCTATTGTTCAGAATGTAATAGGATAGCTCCCCCACTGGGAAATGGAGTCTTTTTTTCCAGGCAGCCATATGCCCAGAGACTGAGGATCTACTACTATAGAAAAAAGGGAAAATGGATTGGGGAGCAAATCGAGGTCTTTGCCAAACTCAGGCAGGAGTCAGAGAAGGTCACTGCTTGAATTTCTCAGAGGAGATGGTTTTTCAATATTGAAGCACTCACCTGGAAACTGGACAACTATAAACTAACAATGTCTTGTTTTTTCTCCAAAACAATTTCCCTTCCAGCTTGTTCAACAGGTAAGTAATATATCTTCTTGTTCACTCAAATGTCACCTGTTCAGAGGCATTACGGAAAATCTTAAATCTGCGTGTCCATTGTGTTAAGGTATTTCCAAATGCCCAGCGTTCCCTAGCGAAGTGGTCTTTGCCTTGGACATGTCCAATGACGTCTCCCAGTCGGATTTTGAGAGGATGAGAAACATTCTATTATCTCTGTTGATGAGGATGGAAATAAGTGAGAGTAACTGCCCAACGGGCGCCAGAGTGGCCGTCGTTTCGTACAACGCCAAAACAGACTACCTGATTCGCTTCTCAGACCACAAGGGGAAGCCCGCGCTCCTGCAGGCGGTCAGGACAATCGCGCTGCAAGGCTCGTCGGGCAGCAGGAACCTTGGGGAGGCCATGAGGTTTGTCGCAAGACATGTATTCAAACGTGTGCGCTCAGGCCTTCTCGCGAGGAAAGTGGCTGTGTTCTTCCAGGCGGGCTGGGCTCACGATACGGATGCCTTCAGCACTGCCACTCTGGAGCTCAGTGCCCTGGACATCACCTCTGCGATCATCACCTTCACAGAGGAGCACAACCTCCCGGATGTCCTGCTGGTAAGCGGGGGAGCCCCTGGGAGGCAGGCGCTTAGTACCTGCTTCCTACCCTTCCATCAAGGACCGCATTGATGTGTATGCAGGGGCCGCGGTGGGGCGGGGGTGGGGGGGGGGGGGTGGGGGGGGGGGGGGTGGGCGGGATCCTCGTTACGGACTCTGCTACTAGTGTTAACTACTAGTACCAACTGGCCACTCTTGAGCGCTTCTTCTGTGCAGCGTGCCTCACAAACATTCACTTATTTAATATCCCCAAGACTCTATGAGGTGGGTATTACTGTATACCTCCATTTCAGGGATAAGAAAACTGAGGCTTAGAGAGGTTAAGTATACCATCAAAAGTCAAATATGTGGTTAGTAGCAGATTGATATTATCTGCCTTTAGAGCCTATGCTTCCCCACTATGCTAAATTGTATCAGGAGAGTCTGTAGAATGTAACTCTCCTTTCCTTTCCTTTCCTTTCCTTTCCTTTCCTTTCCTTTCCTTTCCTTTCCTTTCCTTTCCTTTCCTTTCCTTTTCTGTCTCTCTTTCTCTCTTCTTTCTTTCTTTCTTTCTTTTCTTTCTTGGGGTATAAAACACATACCCATATAACAAAGTGGGCAAAGTGCTTTAATTTAAAATGTACAGCTGGATGGATTTTTATAAATGTTTAAACCCTTGTGACCAAGACATCATTCAAGATCTGGAACCCTTTCAACATCCTGTAAGTTTTGCTCATGTTTCCCCAAACCACACACTCCACAGAGTCATTGCTCTTCTGGCTTCTGTTGCAGTCAAATAAGCAGTTTGGCTTGTTCTGAACCTTCATTTCAATTGAATTCTATAGCATATATAGTACTCTTTCATATCTGGCTTCTTCCACTCAACATGATGTCTGTTCTCCTTGTTTATCTATGTTGTGCATGTGGGGAACTTGTTCTTTTTTACTGCTGTTCTGAACTACGCTAAGTGGGTATATACCACAATTCATTTACCTATTCTCCAGACTTGACTTTTCTAACTGAAACCCATGTAACACATTCTCATGGAATATATGGGATGATCTATCAAAATAAATAGTGGTTCTCTATTTAAGAGACTCCAGGATGCTTATGAATGTCAGACTGAACCATGTGACATTGCCAATATTCAACTGTGTTGGACCAGCAAAAGTGGAAATGTCATATGGTTCAACCTAATAGCTAATCAATTTAGCTGCGCTAGACCATTTAATTTTCTCTTAAGGAGAAATGGTAGGCGACAGACACTGTTACCACAGCTGTGAATATGCCTCTAAGAATCAATAGGTAAAATTATGATAGCTTGCAAACCTTTGGACTAAATGCCTTGGGTTTTGAGAAACAAAGTTAAAATGCAGAGCGTTGAGTTCCTTGTTTGCTGTTACACCTCTCTTGTCCAGTAGGCTGTGTGGACAGAGACGGGCTAGCAAGAGGGCAGCTCTCAATAACTTCCTGAATGGATGCATAAGGGCAGGGTGCAACCAAATAACACTTAAAATTAGAGAGTGGCTCTTCCATCAACAATGAGGTGCCTTTGGAAAAGTCTCTTCATCTTTCCGAGTCTCATTTGGCTCAGCTCTAAAATGGAAAGGGGGTCACAAGTGAATGTTATCGAGCTCCCTCCCTGGTGTGATGATCTATTTTCAGAAAGGCATCTCCCTAACATTTGGAGAGTGATCCTTGGGGTACAGTTACATTCCTCAAATGCCCATCAGTGCGGCTTTCTGAGAGGATCCTGGGCAGACTGTTGGGATCTGATGTAGGGTTACTATTTGGTCAGGATGTCCTTGGCCTCTTAGTTGCTTTGGGTTCCAGGTAAAAGGGTATAATGGTATGTGAAAAGAATCTACCAGCTTCAGAATACTTGGACCTCAGCTCTGTCACTTCTGTCTGCTCTCCTTTCTGTTTCTTGGACATATTCTTGCCCCGGGATGCTGGAAACCAATTCTGTTTCCTAAATGTAACAATGTAGAAGTGTTACATTGTTGCTTGCCAGTTCACATATAACGGGTGACCTCGTTTTGTTGACACCGGCAAGGAGAGAAACTCCCTTCTCAGGGCCTGTCAGAAAAAGCCTCATTTCTTCATAACTGGGCATATTGCAGCCCTTAACCTCCCCCCTACTCTGTGTGTCAGCCTTAGGGGGATCCTATTAGGAGAGTAGGAATATCCTATCATTTGTCTTTGGAATTATCTGCCTGAGGAATCTCTTTGACGTTCTGTGAGGTTTTTGTCTTTCACCTCTATGTTATTTTATTTCACAGAACAACACCCACATGCTTCTTCTGGAAAAATGATGGTTGTTCAATTTGAAATGATTATATAAACAGATGCCCGAACTTCTCAGTCCATTTAAAAGTTTTCGGAGGCCGTGGGGGCATATTGAAAAGATTTTTTAAGCCACCCATGAGTCATCTTAGCCCTAAAAAAAAAAAAAAAAATCAGTTTTGCAGCATTGGACTATTGTGCCTAGATCCAATTGCCTGTGTGTATCTCAAAATATTTGCCCCATTTTTTAAAGTTAAAAAGCAGAGGATTGCAGGGAAAATGCAATTTGAGTGCCAGGTTTCAAATTTCATTTTTCTTTATCAAAAGTCTAGTACATGTTCCCTTGAAACAGTACCCAGGAAAATAGCTCACATTTATTGACTCAGACACTGTGCTAAGATCTTTCCACTTATTGATTCATTTAATCCTTATAACAACCCAGTGAGATAACTATTATGGGCCCATTTCTCAGACGATGAAACTGAGACACATAGAAGTTAAATAACTTGCTCAAGGTCTGGAATTCTCATCAGCAATGAGATTTTGAGTTCAAAACTCAAGAGCAGGAAGAGAGTTTAGAAGTTCTAAATTCTCCCCATGTATTAATTCATTTTATCTTTATAATACTGTGAGATAAATCTCTGAACTAGCCCTATTTTTATTTCTGTGTATTAAAAAAGAAGAATCCAAAGAATGGAGTGCTGGCTATCATGGAGACAAGAAAAATCAGCTTTAGAGGATAGAAACATTAAGAGGAAGGTAAAAAAAAATGGGGGAGGTAATTTTAAATTTTGGTGTAATTTCAGGATTCAGAAAAGTTATGGAAGGACTTTTTTTAAAGAAAGTGTTGGGTTGCCTAGAGAGGCTCTTTCAGAGGCCGTGGATAACCTGCTGCTGAGGCCTTGTGGGTTGCTGTTTTCCATTAGATTGTTACTGCTCTAAGGCCAGGGTCAGCAACCAAGGGAAGGAATGAGGCAATGAGACTTCACACTCTGTTTCTGTCCCATGTGTTATCTGGATGTGTTCTTGACACTGGGGCCTCAATTAGTCACCTATAAAATGGGGATAAACTCACAGATTTGTTGTAAGAGTTCTAAAAGGTAGTGCCTACCTTGACATCGAACTGACACTTTCTTTGTGTATACTCAGTGGATAGCCATTATTATTACCATCTCTTCAAGGACCTGAAGAGTGCCTCTTCACCCAGTAACTCTTTATTAAATTAGACAGCTTCTGTTTAGTAAGCACCTATGAAGTTCCAACCACCATGCTATGTGGTTTTCATGCCTTGTCACCTTAACCCATCACTATTCAAAATGTGGTCCTGGGACCAGCAGCATGAGCATTACCCAGGTCCATGAAAAATGCCAAATCTCAGACTCTACCACCAATCTAATTAATTAGGCTCTGCATTTTTTAAAAAGATTTTTAAAAATTTATTTATTTAGAGAGAGAATGCGCTCGAGCAGGGGGAGGGGCAGAGGGAAAGGAAGAGAGAGACTCTCAAGCACACACCATGCTGAGAGTGGGCTGGAGCCTGATGGGGACACCATCCCAGGCTCTGCATTTTTAACAAGATCCCTAGATGGTTTGCATGAGTGTTAAAGTTTGAGGAGTGTTGGTCTAATTCTCATAACTATCCCATAAGTTAATAATGATAATCTACATTTCCCAGATGAGGTAAGGGAAGGTCAGAGGTAAAGCAACTTGTTTTAAACTGCATAGTCCTGGAATTTGCACTCCAATCTGTCAGGTTTCCAAGTTCCACTATGCCACCTGCCACCTCAATCCGATGCCAACCCCTAACGTTAGCTGGGAAGTCCAGGAGGAGGCCGCTGTTTCACGGCAGTCTTGGTGGGATGGGACCATGCCAACTGCAAGGAGTCAGGGCTGGACTCAAGCTCCTGGGGTCAGTCACAGGTTGCATGACTATTCTCTCTGTCTGCCTCCTTCCCCATTTTGCCCATTTTCCCTTGTTCCCCAAGTCCTCGCCTCAACTGGAAGCCAGATGGTTTCTGTTTCCCTCCTTAGGGTCCAGTTAGCTCTCCCTCTGTCCAAGGCAAATCCTCCTCCCTGGCACTCGCTTTCTTCCCTTCTATTCCCATCCAAGCCAAGAGCCTCCCCCAGCTCAGTCCCAGGAATGAACATTGTCCCATGACCTTGGCAGCTTTAGACAGCAGCTGAAACATTGGATTGAACCCTGTGGGTCTTTCCAGCTCAGGGCTCATGGGGACTTCTTTAAAAATTGGGGGCTGGGGTTTGAGGGTTGTCTGAATCCTTTGAAAATATATCTTTCTGTCTATGAAACAAAAGAGGACGTGAATGCAAATCCATGTGCCATGTCTTCTCCCCTCCATACACTCTTGTCTTTAGTATATAACTAGTCCCAACAGACCACAGCTGGACATTCAGGAATGAAGTTGGTTGAGAGAATTGCCAAAGGCGTTGATTCAAACTGTCATAAAGCTTTGCGCTTTGAGCAGATCACTTAGTCTGTGTTTAAGGTACTCTGTTTTTGAAATTTCCTTCTCTGGTGCTGATGGGAGTTTGCACTAAGACTCAACAAGCCAATTTTCTCCTCTCCTCATACTGATTCCCTCCCACACTGTCTCTCTGCTTGAGCTTTCCCAGGAATCAATGACTAGGACCATGCTGGCAAGTCCAAATTCAAAGTAATTAGAGGTTCATTAATGACAACTAAGTATGGATGAATCTATACTGAGTCATAGTCCCCTATGGACTTTCATTGTGTTTTTGTGTACTTGTTCCCACAATTTTATTTTTGCCAGAACAGTACAAATTTTAAGCGTGATCACAAAATTATTCTTCCTAAGAAAAGTTTTTTTTAATTTAATTTTATTATGTTATGTTAGTCACCATACATTACAGCATTAGTTTTTGATGTAGTGTTCCATGATTCACTGTTTGCATAGAACACCCAGTGCTCCATTCAGTACATGCCCTCTTTAATACCCATCACCAGGCTAACCCATCCCTCCACCCACCTCCCCTCTAAAACCCTCAGTTTGTTTCTCAGAGTCCATAGTCTTTCATGGTTCCCTAAGAAAAGTTTTTAAAAAAATGTAAGTTTTGTAACTATTCCAATTCAGTTGAATTTGGTAATTTCCCAGTAAGCAGACAACAGATGGAAGAGTTACATCCTCTGAGTTGCTCGGAGTAGAAAAGGTAACACAGTGTCCTGAACATGAGGCAAATACAGAAGATTAGAACTGACGACCAGGTGGTGTTGAAACAGGAAGAAAACTTGTGGCATCCATTCAGACCCTCAACTCTATTGTTGAGGAATCTGAGGCACCAGAGCCTTGTCCAAGGTCACGCAGCCAACCATGGCAGATCAGGGACCAGGACCTGGGATCCTGACACCAAATCTGTTACTGCTGCATTGGACTCTTCCCATGGACCAAACTTGCGGGGGGATGTTTGAATTTCTTTGACGTCTTTCATACTACCTTAAAAATTCACACAAACTCTGCATTTTATAGCACACCTCACCTAGGTTTCCTGTGATTTAAAAATAATATACACGAACTTAGTGGTTCCCCACAACTCTTGGAATAAAATGGATGCTCCTAGGGTTATCTCAGTCTTCCCATAGCTCCTGGAACACTGCCATGGATCCTGATTTCAGCAGCTTTTCAAGTTGCCTCATGTGATTTCCAGTAAAGCTACTAATGTGCCTCTACTGTTCTAATCCCTGGTGATTAATTAAGTCCATTTGGCTTGGTCGGTACTCAGATCTGATGACCATGTGGAATAGTTCTGAATGTTGAATTTTGGCAACTCTGCCTTTTTCTTCAAGTGGAGTCTCCTCCATCTGGCAGGGGGTTCCAGGGTTTCAGATGTGCTGTGTAGCTGCACACTGGAGGTGGGCTTTCTCTAATCTCTGGGGAGCGGGAACACGAAGGAGAATTCTGTAGACAACCACTGTCTACCCCTGGGCCTTTGTACATGCTGTTCCTCCACACTGTAATTCTTTCACCTGCTTCTTTGCTATGTAAGTATCCTACTCATTCTTCCCAAAGTGCCAGATGTCACTGTCTTCATCAGGCTCCCTCTATTGCCATCACTTCAAATGAACCTCCTCTTCCTGTGTCCCTAAAACATATTATTGGACCTCTTTCTTTTTTGAAAGTTGTTTGTCTCTCATTCCTGCTAGGTTTTAAGCTCTTTGAAGATGTGACTGTCATTTTTGTATCTCTGCAGGGCTTGTTAAGACTTCTATTTAGTAGCTGTTTCATCAGTCTTGGTTGATTTGAATTGAGTCAGGAAAAAGCATAACCAGGTGAGGAACAAGAAAGGATTCATTTTGCCTTTCTTCTCAAGAGTCTTGGGAAAGTACCCATGTTGTTTTTGTGTTACATTAGCAAGAATAAAAGTTCAGCTCTTTATATTTCTTTCTCCACATGGGTTTTTCTTTCATGTAAGCTCACTCTGAGAGCTAAAATTGAGGATATGCTGCAGTCCCAAGCAGAAAGACTGAAGAGCTCTGTCAGGAGGACATGTTATGGAAAATTCTTTTCCAAAGTAACCTTTGTCTATCTTCTCTCCCTGAGGGCTAGCATGACAGCTTCATGTCCCTAGCACTTTGATTCTAGAGGAGGGTCCAGAACCTACTTGGTCCTGGCCACAGGGATGAAGGGGGAGGAGCGGCGGGGCCCTATCCTTCATGTTTTGACAGAGAGCAGACAATGTGATGGACAGGACTAATCTTAGATATTCACCTCATATCTGGAGAGAAATAGTCTGACAGCATTCCGAATTTCATCGTGAGGTGGAAGTCCTGCAAATAATCTCCATTTGCCAGGGAAGGTTAACTGTGGAAGCATTCATGTCCAAGTCTCAATGGCTTAACATAATAAAGTATTCTTTCTGGCATCTGTCACAAGTGAATGTGGATCCTTGGATATGGGTGTGGAGGGGAGGAATGTTTTGCTCTGTGCAGCCGTTTCAGGACCTGGGATCCTATCAATGGCCCCATCATACCGAAGGGCCTCTAAACCTTTTTCTGAGTCCTCTACATTTGGCTGGCAGATGTGCACACACAGAGTATCATGCATGTGCCAGAAATGGCATCCATCCACCCACATGGCATTGGCTAGACCCTACTCGTTGTCCCAATTAACTACAAGGGACGGTGGGAAATGTTGTCTGGTTGTGGCCCTAGGAAGAAGAGGGAATGGGTTTATTGATTAACTAGTTGTCACATGAACTTGTTGGATTTATTGTTGTTATTATTGTTTGCTTTTTAAGCTTTGATATCAGTTATTACATTAATCATAATTGGAAAGGTTGAAGGAAGGAGATAAATAGATTTGCCATCCCTACAAAGCCTTCCCTGAGTCTTCCTCACTCTTGCCTTCTGACTCTGGTATGTACCAGCCCTGAACACCAGGAATATGCTAGAGAGGCCTCCCCTGTGGTATCTACCTCATTCCATTCTAATGGTGTATGACCTGTATGACCATCTCCTTGAAGGGTCTGCCTGTTCGTGTTTATAACTCCCACCACACTGCATCTTGCATACTGTGGACAATCACTGAACATATATGGAATTTATAAATGATTGTATCTTCAACTCCCTGACCTCATTCTAACACAGCACAACACTGGCTGAGTTTTACACACATCGGGAGTCTGAAGACCCACGTGTCCCCACAGCGACGATAATCTAACATCCAGGTTAGAACTAGAGAACTAAATGACAATAAATAACTGTAATAGGTAATACCAAATTATTTATCGGTATATAATTACATATATTCTCTAAAACTATCATATGAATGTCTTTCTCATCTGAATTGGAAAAAGCATGAAAAACATGACTTGAAATTTAATTCCACTACTGATAAACTTTGCGTATGTGTTTGGATTAGACGGATGGAACCAACAGATTTCACCTGTTTGTCTGGGAGACCGAGAGTCAGCAGGACGTGGAGCACATGGTCCACTGCACTCTCTGCTATGGTAAGCCCAGACAGCGTTTCTGATCGGACTGATGTCTTTACAACAGGATGAATTCACCAGTGGCCACAGGCCAGATCTGCCCTGCAGATGTGTATTTACTTGAATATGTGCAGAGTCTTTGAATCTGGGAATTCTTATCAAGTCCGGATTTCCAGTTTTTCTTAGGAATCGTCTTGAGAATCACAGACACTGTATTCCTTTGTGGCCACAGTCAGCCCAAACTGAGCTGTGCCTGACCTCTTTTGATATGAGTGCCCCACAGTCCCTTCCATCCCTATTGTCTTACCCCTGGTCCGCTCTGCTTATTTACCTGTCCTGCCAGTCTCCTGTAGATGGCTGGGCTTGTGTTCCTTACTTAGTGGCCCCTTAGTGTGCAAGGCAGACCCCTGAACTAAGAGTCCAGAATCCTGGGTTCTCAGCCTGGAACTGCCATTGACCACCAGTGGGATATTGGCAAGTCATGCAATGTCTCTGTATCTCTGGCTTCCATCACTATACCTGCACTCATATTAATCTGTGCCAGAGAGAACTTCATGCTGAAGCCCATGCATGCCCAAGTGTGTAGAGCTCTCATCCACACCCATGGCACCCGGGGCCAGAGTGAGTCCTTTAGGTGAAATTGAAAGGGGATTTAATCATTCCCTCTAGTCGATCCACACTTAGACTTAACACTGCCATGAGAGATTTGGCCCTGAGAACTTGGTCAAGTCAAATACAGTGGCAGCCATTTGTAGAGTATGTTACAGTTGATGAGCTGCTTTCATACCCATCAAATCATTTGACACCTGGTCTCTCTGGGTTTTGGTCCCTTCTGTAGAAGCATAAGCCTAGCTGGTATTTATTGAGCTTGAGCTCTTACTACACACTGGGCATTGTTCTGAGCACTTACATATATTAACTCATTTTTTATTTAAACCTCACAAACAACCTCATAAGGTACATACTGTTATTATCATCATTATCTCCATCTGACAGATGAGGAAACAGGCATGGGGAAGGCTGAATAATTTGCCCAAGGTCACACGCCCAATACGAGAGCCAGGACTGAACCAGGCAGGTGTCTGTGAACCTAGAGATTAGAAAGCCGTGGCCTAGTGGTTAAAAACATTACACGTAGGATTAGATTGTCTGAATTCATTTTTCTGAAAAATGGGCATGATTACTTACATTGCCCATCAGCTTACCTTGTTAGCACAATGCAGGTAGTGCTCAGCAGCGTCTATTCTTACCGAGAGTCTGGAAATGTGTTTGCATGGAAAGGAAAGGGATGCGTGGTAACCCCAACCTCTCCTGGCACTTCCTCCCCCAGACAAGTGCAGACCAGACCCAGAGTGTGAGCGGAGCGCGCCAGGACCCCTGGCAGGGGACATGGACGTGGTATTTGTGGTGGACAGCTCCTATGGCATTGGTGCTGATGTGTACCGCACTGCCCTGAGTCTAGTGGATGCCATGCTCGACGACCTGGAGGTGGCCGCGCAGCCTAGCGTGTCCCTCCATGGGGCGCGTGCTGCCCTGGTGATGTACACAACTCCAGGCTTCTGGCCCGGTGCAGGGCGCCCCCCTGTGCTGGAGGGCTTCCACCTGACCTCCTACGGCCAAAAGATACAGATGCGGAGGTACCTCCGTGAGGCTTCTGGCCGCCCTCTGCAGGGAGCTCCCGCCCTGGGACACGCCCTGGAGTGGACTCTGGAGAAGGTGCTCCTGGCAGCCCCTCTGCCCAGGCAGGTGCGGGTCCTCTTCGCCATCGTGGCCAGTGAGACCAGCAGCTGGGACCAGGAGAAGCTAAGGACTCTGTCCCTGGAGGCCAAGTGCAAGGGCATCACTCTGTTTGTGCTGGCCTTGGGCCCAGGTGTGGGTACCCATGAGCTGGCTGAGCTGGAGGGTGTGGCCAGCCTCCCCACCGAGCAGCACCTGCTACGTCTGGAGGGAATCTCAGGCCAGGAAGTAGCCTATGCCCAGGGATTCACGAGGGCCTTCCTGAACCTTCTAAAAAGTAAGCACTGGGGATGCCCTGGGTGAGGTGGGGAGAGGAACTTACTAGAGCTTGGTATTTGGGCAAGTAGGTACCCGCTGTACCTTCACACTTGCTGAGTGTGTCCTCTGGGGAGTCTCCAGAAAGCACCTTCATCCAATTTGCTAAAAACCATGAGCTATCATTGCCCTGACACTATGCCAAACCTAGCGCTGGTTTCTTATCTGGAACCTCTCGTTTGGTGGCTGGGAGGCCTCAGGTTTCTTCTACTTAACCTCTTGATTTTGTCCTTTACCAAAATGAGAATTACAGTCTCTTCCTTATTTGTGAAGCCTACATTCAAATATACGTGTGGACGGACCTTGAAAGCACCAGCGTTGAACAAATATAAGGAATAGTTATTGTCATTCCTATATCCAGGAATATGGATTACAGAATCCAGTGGCATATAACAGTGCTTCTTAAATTTTAACGTGCACATGTACCTTTCAGGGATCTTGTTAAAATGTGCATTCTGATTCCTTATCTTTGTAGGAGGTGGAGGAGAGCATTCTAATAGATGGCTGGTGGCTTAGTGACTCTGAGAAGCAGGCTGAGGGAATCACTTTTCTAGTCCATTTCAATTTCATTTTACTTAACTTTTAAATATTTTATTGTGTTAGGTATAATTTTTTGTTTTGGTATACTCTTATGTTCTGATTTTATTTTATATAATTTATGTGATAGGATGAATTTCACGTTTTTATTTTGCTTGGTTTTTATTTTATTTTCTTTGCTTTTATTTTGGTGTTTGTTTTATGCCTTACTTGAATTTATATATATATTTTTTCATTTCATGTCAGTGGATTTTTTTGGTCTTTATGTTTTGAGTTTATTTTTATTTTTTTTGTTTTTTATTTTGTTTTATTGTGTATTTTATTTTATTTTATGCTTTGACTTTTTGTCTTTTAAATTTTATGTCTTTATGGATAGTATTTTGTTTTTATGCTTTATTTTATTGTATATTTATTTTATTTTTAAGTTTTACATTACTTTATGTGTGCTTTGACTTGATTTAATTTTTAAATTTTATTTTTAGGTGGAGTAAACCAGTACCCATCCCCCGAGCTCATTGGAAAATGTGGGGGCCCGAACCGAGGGGACACTCTGCTGCAGCCATTTAGGCTTGTCAGGAGGTAGGTTGAAGGCGGAGCTGAGGTTGTCCCTCAGCTCTGTCCCCTGCAGAAGACTCTCTCCCTAAAGAAAGGTCACAGGTGACGCCAAGTCCTTGACCTGACCCAAACCACTGGGGCTAGGATGCTCCTCTGTTTGAGGGTTTTTTGGGTTTTTTTAATGTTAAGAGTAATATAGGGCCAATATAACAAATTTAAAGGGCACATCAGTATATAAAAGCAAAGAAATAACAATTTCTCATTCTACTACATCCTCCGAAGCCTTTAATCCCATGTCCCAGAGGCAAAATTAATAACGCCAACCGTATTATTCTGATCTGTGTGCAAGCATCTCTGCAAACCTAAGAAACTAGACAATTTGACACCAAAGTCACCCGGAAATGCTCAAACCTGGTTTTTTGAGCCCACCTGTATCAGTTGGGGACTGAACCTCCCAGTTTTTGTGGTTCAGTTTTGCAATTTGAGACGGAATTGTTTCTACACAGGTTGCCCAAGCTCCAATTTGGCCAATCTGGCTTTGCGGGTGATCTGGAAGCACTTGGAGGGACAGACATTTTGCTAGAGGAGAATAGAAAAGCCACAGTGAAATCTGTAACTTGGCAAGAAGCACTTGAAAATTATGAAAAGAATGGACATGGTGCTGAAGGAAATGGACAAGAAAGGCCTGCAAGACGAAAACAAACTGGAAAAGAAAGAAATTCAGGCACTGCCTATGGTAAAAACCAAACTATTTCTTGCTCCTTAGGTTGTCTTCATTTAAAAAAAAAAAAAAAAAATCCCTGTGCACTGTGTTAGCATGCAAATTTTGGCTTTTTAGTCACTTTCAGATGCAGAAAGTCATGTACGTAACTAAAGACATTAATTTAAGAAAACATACGAAGGCTGACTTAGGTCTGACTATAAAACTAGAACTGAACAGCAGTTATTTCAGGGAGTATTATTATGGAGACAAACCCTGTGAAGGGTTTACTTCATTGCCCAGAAGCAATGATCTATTGCAGAAGTGGCGAACAGAACATACTCCTGACCTTGAAGGAAAGTAGAAGGTTCCTTCATCCCTGTATGAGTGGCTACATATTCACTGACCAAGTTTAAGTAACATTTTGGATCCATCTAAAACAAGCGTAGCATCGATTTTGATTACGGCAGGTGGTAATGCAAATGCCATGTTACCTCTTACATGGAATAAGCAAATTAAGCAAAACAGTAAACATATCTTTTCCATAGCTGAAAGAGGTTTCTCGTGAGTGGTGGGGGTCAGTCCTGCTTAGATTAAATGAGAGATAATTGCCCAGAAGTTTTGAATGTGACTAGATGGTTCTCCAGGGGCTCAGTTTTCTGATCTGTGAAGTGGGGATTATGTGAATACCTACCTCATAGGATTATGTTAAGAATAAAACCGGATAATTTGTGTGTTTGCCACATAGAAGGATACAGTACAAGTTAGCAGTTAAGATGTCAATGATATGTCCTACCTCTTAGATTCCAAAGCAAACAAATACATGTCCAAAGGGAAATAACAAAACCAGACGGACCTAGGAATTGGTTCTCCTGGCATGGGCAGCTAAACATTACGCATAGAACACCTGATCTTGCTAGTTCTTGTTTTTTCTACTGTGTACTATCCTCAGGTAGTCTTACCAAGGCAGTGATTTTCAGTCTTGGCTGTAAATTAGAATCGCCTGAGAATCTAAACATTCTCAATGCTTAGACCTCACCGCAGACCCATTCAGTCAGAATCTCTGTGTGTGGAACTTACCCAGGGAGTCCACTGCACAACCAAGTGTGAGAACTACTCTTCTAAGGCACCCTTGCCTACAAATTCAAGGTGAAGGAGATGGAGGAGAGATTACTGGTTATCTCATCCGGTCCTATTCACAGCCAAACACTGAGGCCGGAAGCTCCCCGCAGTGTCCTACAGTGGGTAACTTGGCTCTGGCCAGTTCCCCTCCCGTGGCATTCCAAGGGCACTCTAAACCTTTGCCACCTCCTCAAGCTCCTTCCCCCATGTCTCTTTCTCTAGCAGATGCCCTTCTTTTATTTTATTATTTTATTTTCTTTTTTGTTTTCAAAAGAAATAAAGGTAGCCACGTGCAACCTCCTGCGACCTCCTAGATGGCTGGTTGCACGCCCTTGCCTCCAGCCCTCGGCTCAGGGAAAAGAGACAGCCCTTGTCTTCAAGTGTGTTGCGAACTGTCAAAAAAGACCAAAGGGCTCTTTCAGACCTGACTTGAGCTCCTTGGGACTTTCCCCACTACCTTCCTCTCCAAACCCCCTCCTCTCTGGGCTTCAGAAACAGCATTCTTACCTTGATCTTCCACTTCTGACCAGTTCATTCTTGTGGACTCCTCTTTCCAGGTCCATCCTTACAGAGGGATCTGGGTTTTATGGAATCTGATGTTGATACAATGCCTACATATAAGCCTTTCTTTAAGAAAAAGAAAACAAAGATATTAAAATTAAGGATAAAGTGAGTATTTCTTTAGAAGAGGCTTATGCAAGTGAGGGGTGCAGAAGCTTAGGCTTCATTAATTTCAGAGCAAACCCGCCATGCTTTTCCCCAGGGCCCATGGTCAGCCCCCCTGAATGCTCTGTGCACACCCTGGAGGCAGCTTTCCGGCCAGGACTTCGGCTCTAACCCCTTGGACTGATGACTCCAAATCCATATCTTCTACCTTCACTCTGTTGAACTGCAGACCAATGTATCCTCCAATCTACCCTCCAGATTGCGTGATGGTACATCCCCTCAGTCATCTCAAACAAACTCAGTTACATGAGCTCCACTCATCTTTACCATTCAAACCTTCTCCTCCTCTATTCCTTTACTGGAATGCACCACCATCGGCCCAAGAATGGAAAGGCAAAACCCAAACATCACGCTGGTCATTCTCCTCTCCTCGCCTCCCCCCTCCAGCTGGTGACCAGATCTTGGTGTGACTTCCTTCTCAGCATCCCTTTCCCACATCTTTTTTCCAGCACCTTGGCTTTCACTTCAAGGGTAACTGCGGAGCTCTCTGTTTGATCTCATCTCTTCCAATTTGTCCCATTCCCAATTCCTGTCTGAGCACCAAATTATTTTTTTCTAGCTTGCCTGCACATGTGGCCATGTCATTTCTCTTCTTCTATAGTTCCCCATCGTTTAGAAGATAGTGTCCCCGTGCCTGGGTAAGGCACACAGGCCTCTGCAATCGGACCCCGGCCATGGTCTTCTGGGGCCTCACTGACCACCACTCTCCTGCAGGTGCCTTTTGCCCTATTTGCCCCTCATGCCCCGTTATTTATTCCCTGTCGCCATGGAGGTGCTCACCTTCACCTGACTGCCTCCTCTCCATGGTATCCACCTGGACTACCTCTACTCACCTTTCACTATTCAAGTTTCACCTCTACTTAGAGTCCATTCTGGCCCCAGGGAGTGTTAAATTTTCATGGCCTCCTTTGTGCCCCTCTATCTTCAGCCACATTCTGCCATAACACTGGCAATCTTTTATTGTACTTGTGATGAATTAAGTGACTGTCCTTTCTTTTCACAGAACCAGGCTGATCTTGGTATATTTTCAATTCTAGTGTTTTCTCCAAAGCACACAGATCTATTTTTTTGTTTTTGTTTTTCCTCCAGGACTACACTATAGGACATATATGCCAGGAGACAGACCCATTCCTATCCAACACTCATCTTTCCTTTATTCCTGGATTTCATGGACCTGTTTGAGTAACACTGCTGTAGGATCTTTCTAAGAGGGCAAAAGTTAATATTCATAGTAAAAATAATGGAAATGTGAAATTGGAAGCTAGCAATAATTGCTTGGGTGAACATTTATTGGTCCCCAATGCCATATCCTACTGATAAAATAAAACTGAAGAGTCAGAGGCTCCCTGAGTGTTAGGTTATAAAGAATACCTCAAAGATAAAGCATCAGGATTTACTGACCTATAGTTGCACTGACCACTCACTAGCCACATTGGCTATTTAAATAATTTTTTTTAACTTTATTTTATTATGTTAGTCACCATACAATACATCATTAGTTTTTGATGTAGTGATCCATGATTCATTGTTTTCATATAACGCCCAGTGCTCCATGCAGTACGTGCCCTCCTTAATACCCATCACCAGGCTAACCCATCCCCCCACCCCCTCCCCTCTAAAACCCTCAGTTTGTTTCTCAGAGTCTATAGTCTCTCATGGTTCATCTCTCCCTCCAACTTTCCCCCTTCATTTTTCCCTTCCTTCCCCTAATGTCCTCCATGCTATTCCTTATGTTCCACAAATAAGTGAAACCGTATGATAATTGACTTTCTCTGCTTGACTTATTTCACTTAGCATAATCTCCTCCAGTCCCATCCATGTTGATGTAAAAGTTGGGTATTCATCCTTTCTGATGGCTCAGTAATATTCCATTGTATATATGGACCACACCTTCTTTATCCATTCATCTGTTGAAGGGCATTTCAGCTCTTTTCACAGTTTGGTTATTGCGGACATTGCTGCTATGAACATTGTGATGCATATGGCCCTTCTTTTCACTACATCTGTGTCTTTGGGGTAAATACCCAGGAGTGCCATTGCTGGGTCATAGGGTAGCTCTATTTTTAATTTTTTGAGGCACCTCCACACTGTTTTCCAAAGTGGCTGTACCAACTTGCATTCCTACCAAAAGTGTAAGAGGGTTCCCTTTTCTCCATAACCTCTCCAACATTTGTCATTTCTTGCCTTGTCAATTTTTGCCATTCTAACTGGTGTAAGGTGGTATCTCAATGTGGTTTTGATTTGAATTTCCCTGATGGCTAATAAAACAAACCCCAAAAAATCAGTTCTTTAGTTGCAATAGCCACATTTCAAATGCTTAGTAGACACTGGGCATTTCTTTTTTATTTATTTTTTTAAAGACTTTTAAAAAAATTTAAATTCAATTTAACATATAGTATATTAATAGTTTCAGAGGTAGAATTTAGTGATTCATCAGTTGCATATAACACCCAGTGCTCATTCCATCAAGTGCCCTTCTTAATGCCCATCGCCTAATTATCCCATCCCCTCACCTAACTCCCCTCCAGCAACCCTCAGTTTGTTTCCTATAGTTAAGAGTCTTTTATGGTTTTTCTCCCTCTCTGTTTCATCTTATTTTTCCTTCCCTTCCCCTATGTTCATCTGTTTTGTTTCTTAAATTCCACATATGAGTAGAATCATATAATATTTGTCTTTCTCTGACTGACTTATTTTGCTTAGCATAATACCCTCTAGTTCCATCCACATTGTTGTGAATTGCAAGATTTCATTCTTTTTGATGGCTGAGTAATATTCTATTATATATATTATATATAATTACATTATATATACATATATTATGCATATAATATATGTAATGCATATGTATATATTATTCCATTATATATATTCATATATATTATACATATCATATATGTATTCCACATCTTCCTTATCTATTCATTTATCAATGTACATCTGGGCTCTTTCCAAAATTTGGCTATTGTGGACATTGCTGCTATAAACATTGGGGTGCATCTGCCCCTTTGAATCACTCTGTATCCTTTAGCTAAATACCTAATAGTGCAAATTCTGGATCATAGGGTAGCTCTATTTTTAACTTTTTGAGGAACCTCCATACTGTTTTCCAGAGTGGCTACACCAGCTTGCATTCCCACCAACAGTGCAAGAGGGTTCCCCTTTCTCCACATCCTCACCAACACCTGTTGTTTCCGGTTTTGTTAATTTTAGCCACTCTGACTGGTGTGAAGTGACATCTTATTGTAGTTTTGATTTCCATTGCCCTGATGATGAGTGATGTTGAGCATCTTTTCATGTGTCTGTTGGTCATCTATATGTCTTCCTTGGAGAAATGTCTATTCATGTGTTCTGTCCATTTCTTAACTGGATTATTTATTTTTGGGGTGTTGAGTTTGATAAGTTTTTTTGTAGATTTTGGATACTAACCATTTATTGGATATGTCATTTGCAAACAAATATCTTCTCCCATTATGTAGGTTGCCATTTAGTTTTGTTGATTGTTTCCTTCGCTGGGCAGAAGGTTTTTTTATTTTGATGAAGTCCCAATAATTTATTTCTGCTTTGTGAATGATCTATTTAAACAAGTCCTTGGCTGTCCGTTTAAATTAGTTTGTAATGGTAGAGGGTGTCAGCTGATTGCTGAGCCCCAAATCTATTTATTGAATCTATAGAATACAGCCAAAAATTCACATTTGGAGTACTTTCCTACTGACTCTGACAAGTTTTTGAGAAGCATTTGCTTTGGTTTCTTCTCCTGGACAATTTCCATGACCAACTGTTTACCTCACCATGGGTGTATCTCATTCCCTTGGGCCCAGCACATCTGGCCACTCCTTCAAGAAAACTGGTCTGTGCTGATTATACCAATGGGAGGTGTCTTCCAAGGAACAGACAATGAATTTTAGCCTCTCACTTTTTGAAGACATTATCATCTTTATTTGGTCATGCTTAGAAGGCCCAGGGGAAAACTATCTGGAGGATGCCATTATTCTATGCTGCATGGCTGCCAACCTAAGACAAGCCTATTTTTCTGTAATATCAAGTGTACCCAAGGAAATCTGTTCTCCCTGGAAGGCAGAAGTTACATACACAGGGAAATTAACGTCTGATTTAAAATTCAGGGCATCTCAGATCTTGCTCTGTTGTAACTTGTTAATTATAAATACTATTTTTCATTTTTCAGGAACAATATGTTTTTCTTATAATAGATAAATCTTAACTTCTTGGGCAAGTGTCAGGGTATAGTACCTATTAAATAAGTTGGATATTTTGCTAGGTCCCTAGAAGGCTGGATGGGTTTGGGATTAAGCAAGGGATTGATATGGTTTGAAAAAAGAGGGAAATGGGCATAATAGGCAAGTGAGGAGTTCTTGGTATCAGAAAGCTTCATTCATGCATTCATTCACTCATTTGCACATTATCTAGTGTATCTTCCATACGGTGGGTACTGTGCAAAATAATAGCGGTACTTGCATTGCACTTTTCATGTACGTTCTGTGCCATCTTATGACAAATTTGTGACGTGGGTTTTTTCATTGCTTTTATGGTTGAAGAAATTGGGGCTCAGAGAGGATAAGTTCAGGATAAGCTCAGGCTCACACAGCCAGTTGGTGGTGAGTTGGGATTCATTCCCAACCTGTGTTTCCAAACCATCATTCCTTTGCTATCATGCTCATGCAGGAAATTCATCTCTCCCTGCCTTTGTTTTGCTGCAGGTCCTTGTTCCATGGATCCAATGGCAGGAAAGTGCCAGGATTACACCCTGAAATGGTAATACAACAAGGAGAAGCAGACCTGCCAACAGTTCTGGTATGGCAGCTGTGGGGGCAACACTAACTGGTTCGAAACCAAGGAAGAGTGTGAGGCGCGGTGTGTCCCAACACCCCTGTAGGGCAGAACCTCATTATGGCTTCTGTTTTCATAGCCGAAGAAAACGATTTTACCTTTCCTGAGACAGTGCCATACAGCTCATCAGTTATGTAGCTCATAGGTCGGATTCCTAACCCCTGAATTTTTTCCTACCAGCGAGGACTTGGGCCAGGTGATTTGTGACTTGAGAAGGACTGCATTCTAGTAGCTAAAAGAGTAACTGAAACTTTCCTGCAAGTTTGTAAAGGACTTACAACTGAATGAAAAATAAACTTAACTTGACCTATAACATTACTTAAAATTGTTTTTGGCTCTGTAGCAAAAGAAAACTCAGTGTAAGCAGTGATTAGAACCTAATTTGAAAATGCGTTGAAACTTGAATTCTTGTGTATCCCTAGAGAAGGTGGAAGTGTTAGTCAAAGTGGGGGGTCTGGAAATTTTTAATGTGATATTTAATCCTTGCCACTCAGCATAAAAATAAAGGTATTTTGGTTAAACCACTTGATGTGAAACTGTGTGTGATACCTGTTTACTGCATTATATTCTGTATTATATTTTGTGACATAGCAGTTGATGGAGAGGAAGCAGTGAGTTTGCCATGGGACCGATCCTTTGTCATCAATTACAATGACTCTTGTTCTTTGAAACTTGGTGACTCAACAATTAAACCTGATGTCATCAATGCACATATGAAATGAAGGGTCTAGGTTCACCCTGGATGAAGAATTTTTCCATAAAGATAGTGAGGAAATTATGATTTTTGTGAGATCTTCCTCTGGCTTCATGGCTCTATTCCGTTTCTTCAAGGACTCTAACTTGGGCCCAGCCTCAGGGCAGAAGTGGGCACTGCATGGACTTCTAGAGCTCTGGATATTGAGGGTCCCTGGTGTGGGGCCTCAGGGGGATCATGTATTAATCAGCTTGGCCTCCATAGCAAAATACCACAGGCTGCGTGGCTTAAACATCAGAAACTTATTTCTCACAATTCTGGAAGTCTAAGATAGACTGGAAGTCTAAGATCAAGGTGTGGCCAATTTGGTTCCTGGTGATAGCTTCCTTCCTGGGTTGAAGAAAGCTGCCTTCTCGCTCTGTCCTCAAATAGCCTTTCCTCTATGGAGAGAGAGAAGGAGGGAGGAAGGAAGGGAGAGATAGAGAAAGAGAGAAGAGGAGAGAAAGAGAGGGAGGAAGGGTTTTCTAGTGTCTCTTCTTTACAAGGACACTAATTCCATAGGATTAGGACCCTACCCTTATGACCTCATTTAACCTTAAGTACCTCCTAAAGGCTGTATCTCCAAATACAGTCACACTGGGGATTAGGGCTTCAGCATATGAATTTTGGGATGACACAGACATTCAGTGCATAATGGATCACAAGCAGCTGGTGGTTGCCTCCAGGGACCCAGAGTGGCGCTTGCTCTCTGGCAATTCCTGGTTCAATAACAAAAGCTGTCATTTCTAGAATCCTATTTGTTCCTCCTTTCAGCCCAGTGACAAAGGAGATGGGATGGGAACCAGCTTTATATAAAATAATCATAGAAACATTAAAATTTTTATTTAATTTTTATAGCAATTCTTTTTATCTGATCACAAAAGGGTAACTATGTGTTCATGGTAACAAATTTGTAAAACAGAAATGCACATGGAAGAAATAAAGATCACTTATAATCTTTACTCCCAAAGGTAATCATTTTGGTATAAGCCAGGAATGACTGGAATACTATCTTTTTTTTTTTTTCCTTCCTTAACATACTACATGGTACCTGCTTTTGGCTAAAGCATGTTCATGATGGGAATGTTCATGATGGGAATGAAATGACACATGCTCCATCTTGCTTGAGAGAGCTGTTCATCATGCAGGTGTGCGTATACATTTCTTTTAGGCATACCCTCAGCTGCAGGATGCAGGTAAGAGTTGAGTGTATCTATCCTGAGAAGGGTATGTGAGTTGAGCTGTGATCTGTTTTCCACTTCTTATTCCCACCCTGTCCTTCCAGCATCTAGAAGGTGAAAACCCAAAGGCAAAGATTCAATAAAGGAGGAATGTTGGGAGGAGACTTTCAGGTGTTGCTTGTTCTCATTCTTGCAACACTTATAAGGTCCACCTGCAGTTCTCCCAGCATTTACAAGATGGTGGTATAACCCTTCCATGGAGCTCCTCTGACCCTAGCAGAAAGTTCACTTGAGAAGCCGAGGTGGAGAGACAATCTTACCAAGGATCTGAAACCATGATATCATGCAGTTTATAAGGTGCTTTCCGACATTATTTCATGTATTTACCTACTCCCACCACGAAATCTTGGATGTTGGTATTGTTCTGATTTTTTCCTGTTGTTCTTCCCATTCTCAGAAAAGTGAAGTGTCTTGACCAGGCACTTAACGGAAACTGGCTTTGAATTCCTTTTGATCCCAAGAACAGTGCTCCTTAGGCTCTACTCCACTGTTCCAAAGCATTAGATGCCACCAGAGAATTCTGAAGGTCAGAGTTGCGGGGGTTAGGGGTGGTGGGGCAAGGAGTATGGACTGAGACAGAAGAGAGAAATTTCCTGCTCCACATAAAGGAGCTTGACTTTGCTGTCTGCCTCAGATGCTCCCCACCAACCCCTGGGGGTTCTGGTCTGGCTCAAGTCTGGGAGAGGAAGCAGCAGGAATGGACTGAAAGAAAAGTTGAACTACGGTGCAGGGAGTCTTAATGACTGCTTTGGCGAACCCCACAGGGAGCTCTGGAGCTCTGGAGCTAAAGGGCTTGCCAGATTGCCCCAGGGTGTGTGGAACTGGCTGGGCCTGTATCTCCTGCCTCCATTGGCAATTGGAAGTGGGCTGCCCCAGGAAGGGCATGCTCATGGTGAGGCAGCTCTGAAGGGGTCCAGCTGAAGGCTGTCTGCCAACAGCACGCCTAGCAGCTGGGGCAACTAGTCCTCTGCTAAGGGGGGTTCTGGGGAGTGCATCTCCATCACAGTCCCTTTATGGGGACTATCCTTTTGCATTCTGTTTCCACATTTCCAAAGCCTCCCAAATCCAAAAGGACTCACTCAGAAGCATCAGTGCATCATTCAAGGCCTCAGAGATCAGTCTCTAGCCTCATCGATGGTGACAGTTGTTCTGTCCCTCCAAGTTTTCACTTGAGCAATACTAAAATCATGTGTAGTTTCCTGGAAATTCCACACCCCATTCATC
Organism: Mirounga leonina; assembly: GCF_011800145.1. Taxonomy (NCBI): domain Eukaryota; kingdom Metazoa; phylum Chordata; class Mammalia; order Carnivora; family Phocidae; genus Mirounga; species Mirounga leonina. The sequence continues at coordinate 26,808,722 of NW_023270268.1, forward strand.
CATGCTGTTGCCTGTGGTGATACTTCTGTGGATAGTGCCCATTTAATTCATTTGTTTGAAAAGTATTTCATAGGTATCTACTATCTACCAGGGCCATTATCTGTATCAAAATCCAGCTCAGCTCTCATTGCCTCTGGGAAAATTTACCCTTTTCAAGAAAGAATTAGTCATTACCTCCTACAGGCTGCTTTGTACACACTTCTTTTTTTTTTTTCCCCCATTATATTTACACCATTTGCCCATTAGTCTCTTTGGACTGTGAGCCTTTTCACCTTGGAACTGCCTGCCCTGCACAGGGCCAGACAGATTTTCTTTGGGTCCTGAATTTGTAACTCTCTGTTTTCAAAGACTATTAGATATGAACCACTTGCTTGACTCTTTCACTCCATACCTCTTGCTCTAGAAAAAGCCTCTGCTTTGTAGATGTTCTGCATTTGTTCCAGACATCAGGGCATCAATGCTCCATCAGCCAAGTGGAAAAAATTTCGTGTGTTTTTAATTTCTTCCCTGGATCTGTTATCACTATGCATTGCTGTGGGGATATTTGTTTTTCTGATGAATGAAGGAATTAAGATGTAGAAAGGTCAAGTGACATCAAATCTCATGCAATGAATCAGGTTGGTAGCCTAAAATTAGAATTAAAATGTGTTTGGAACTGATGTGGCATCTGCCTGATTCCCTCTGCAAAGTGGAGAGGTTTTAATCATTGTGTGGATTGATCGCTTTGTAGTTTTAAACATATAGTGGATTTCATTGATTCCAGAGAATCAGAGGGTTTAGAGTTGCTAGGCTCCAAACTTGGTTCCCAGCCATCTCTTAAAGTATAAAAATGAATCCAAGGATTTCTCCTGAGCTGTCCTGAGTAGGGCTCATGCTGACCAGGCACTTTCCTAGCCTTTCTCCTTTGCTACTTTTTTGCCATCTTGTGATCTCATGGTGGGTTATTCCTTTGGTTTTTGAAGAGTCCCAGAGGTATGCTTTCAATGCCGCTGGGGATTCACAGTTAGGATTATGGTGTTATGGGAAATACCAAGACTGGGGCACCTGAATTCAGCCCCTGATTCCCTCTGTGACTTCCCTGGTGACCTGTGCAACTCACTCCATTTTTCTGGGCCTTGGTGTTTTGCGGCTGAGGAGACTGAAAATGAGAGGCACATCTCTTGCTCCCTATAGTCTCTCTAAATTCTGCATGCAAACTAAATTGTTCTTCTTTAGCTCATCTCTTATCTTAGGCATCTAAAAGAAGCAAGCCTAACTGAGAACAAAAGAACCACCCAGTTGAGTCCAATACAAATTGCTGACCCATAGAATAATGAGCTAAATAAATGGTTGTTGTTTTAGAACACTAAGTTTTGGGGTGATTATAATTTGATGAAAGGTGGGGCTGAGCTGGCTCATGTGTCTATAGCCAGGCACCAGTCCATTGGTCACTTGTTTGGCTTAGGGTCACTTCCTAATAATAAGAAAATTATATATTTGTATGCACCTAATAATGTAGCCTTAATATATATAAAACACCAATGCAGTTAGGCTAGAGAAAGCCTTTAGAAGCAGAAGAATTGGGGGAGGGGGGGCGGCAGAGCAAGATGGCGGAGGAGTAGGAGACCTGGATTTCGTCTCCTCTCAGGAATTCAGCTGGATAGGGATCAAACCATTCTGAACACCTACAAACCCAAAAGGAGATCGAAGAAAGGAATAGCAACAACTCTCTGAACAGAAAAGCGACCACTTTCTGGAAGGTAGGACGTGCGGAGAAGTGAATCTGAGGCGATATTCGGGAGGATAGATGGCGGGGGAGGGGCATCCGTCGGCCGCTTCTGGCAAGTGATAGAGCCGCGGAGCACAAAATTGGAACTTTTAAAAGTCTGCTCCACTGAGGGACGTCATTCTGGTGGCTAAGTGGGGGGTGGAACCCTCCGGGACAGTGTGGTCGCAGGACCCTCGGGGTCACAGAAAGACCGGGGGTGCCTGAGTGTGGCAGAGCTCCCAGGTATCGGAGCGGGGAAGCCAGCTGCAGAGACAGAGCCAAGGAGTGGGCTCTCAGCTCGGGGTTGCCATAACCCATGATCCGCGGCACAGTCGGGCCCCTGCTCCTCCAGCAGGGACCCAACAAGCGGCAGATCCGGGGAGACTCACCTTCCTCCCCGGGGAGGAGCTGCGCGGGAGTGCACCGCAGGGATCTGCTGGGTTTGGAGACTCCACCTGGGGTCGGGTGCCAGAGATAGAAACGCGCGGTCACAGGCCGGGTGAGCACGGAGTGCGGCCGGAGACCAGGGAGACGGGAGTGACTGACGGCTTTTCTCTGGGGGCGCACTGAGGAGCGGGCTCCGAGTTCTCGGCTCCTCCGGGGCGGAGATTGGGAGGCCGCCATTTTCACTCTCGGCCTCCAAAGCTGTACGGAAAGCTTGCAGGGAACTAAAGCTCCCGAGAGCAAAGCCAAGCAGATTACTTAGCCTGGACTGGGCAAGGGCGGGGCAATTCCACCTCTGGCAAAGACATTTGGGAACCACGGCAACAGGCCCCTCCCCCAGAAGATCAGCAAAAACAGCCAGCCAAGACCAAGTTTACCCATCAAAGAGAATGGCAGAACTCCAGCGCTAGGGATATACTGCACATAGAATTCATGGCTTTTTTACCATGATTCTTTAGTCTTTCAAAGTTAATTTTTTTTTTAACTGTCTTTTTTTTTTTTTGAATTTTTCTTTTTCCCTTTTTCAACCAATATCTTATCAATCCCTTTTTTAAAAAATCATTTTTATTTTTCATTGTTAGAGTCATATTCTATCCCTCCATAGTAGTTACCCTTATTTTTGGCATATATATATAAGTTGTTCTCACTTTAAAATTTTGAGATACAGTTTCTTCCAACAGATCAAAATATACCCTAAATCTCTAGTGTATGGCTTTGTTCTAGTCTCCTGCCTGATCACATTCTCTGCCTTTCTTTTTCTTTTTTTTTTAAATCCTCTTCATTCTTTTTTCAAACAACTTCTTATCAATTCCTTTTATAATTTTTTAAATAATTTTCATCTTTACAGTCATATTCCATCCCTTCATCGTATCAACCCTTATTTTTGTACATATATAAGTTTTTCTTTCTTTAAAATTTTGGGAGGCACTTTCTTATAACAGACCAAAATACACCCCAAATCTAGTGTGTGGCACTGATCTATGCACCAGCCCGATCATATTTGATCATTTTCTTTTTTTTTTCTTCTGTTTTGTTCTGTTTTTATCTTTTCTTTTTTCTTTTCATTTTTTCTTTCTTTCCCTTTCTTTTCCCCTGGCTTCAGGTCTTTTCTGATTTGTTTAGAGTATATTTTCTGGGGACATTGTTACCCTGTTAGCATTTTGTTCTCTCATTCATCTGTTTTCCTCTGGACAAAATGACAAGATGGAAAAAATCACCTCAACAAAGAGAACAAGAGATAGTACTGACTGCCAGGGACCTACTCAATATGGACATTAATACGATGTCGGACCTAGAGTTCAGAATCATGATTTTAAAGATACTAGCTGGGCTTGAAAAAAGCATGGAAGTTATTAGAGAAACCCTTTCTGGAGAAATGAAAGAACTAAAATCTAACCAAGTCAAAATCAAAAAGGCTATTAATGAGGTGCAATAAAAAATGGGGATGCTATCTGCTAGGATAAATGAAGCAGAAGAGAGAATCAGTGATATAGAAGACCAAATGATGGAAAATAAAGAAGCTGAGAAAAAGAGAGATAAACAACTACTGGATCAGAAAGGGAGAATTTGAGACATAAGTGATACCAGAAAGCAGAACAATATTAGAATAATTGGGATTGCAGAAGAAGAGGAAAGAGAGAGAGGGACAGAAGGCATATTGGAGCAAATTGTAGCAGAGAACTTCCCTAATTTGGGGAAGGAAACAGGCATCAAAATCCAGGAAGCACAGAGAACCCCTCTCAAAATCAATAAAAATAGGTCAACACCCTGACATCTAATAGTAAAACTTACGAGTCTCAGAGACAAAGAGAAAACCCTGAAAGCAGCTCGGGAGAAGAGATCTGTAACCTACAATGGTAGAAACTTTAGATTGGCAACAGACCTATCCACAGAGACCTGGCAGGCCACAAAGGACTGGCATGATATATTCAGAGCACTAAAGGAGAAAAATATGCAGCCAAGAATGCTATATTCAGCTAGGCTGTCATTGAAAATAGAAGGAGAGATAAAAAGCTTCCAGGACAAACAAAAACTAAAGGAATTTGCAAACACAAAACCAGCCCTACAAGAAATATTGAAAGGGGTCCTCTAAGCAAAGAGAGAGCCTAAAAGTAACATAGACCAGAAAGGAACACAGACAATATACAGTAACAGTCACCTTAAAGGCAATACAATGGCACTAAATTCCTATCTTTCAATAGTTACCCTGAATGTAAATGGGCTAAATGCCCCAATCAAAAGACACAGGCTATCAGATTGGATAAAAAAACAAGACCCATCGATATGCTGTCTGCAAGAGACTCATTTTAGACCCAAAGACACCCCCAGATTGAAAGTGAGGGGGTGGAAAACCATTTACTATGCTAATGGACACCAAAAGAAAGCTGGGGTGGCAATCCTTATATCAGACAAATTAGATTTTAAACCAAAGACTGTAATAAGAGATGAGGAAGGATACTATATCCTACTTAAAGGGTCTACCCAACAAGAAGACCTAACAATTGTAAATATATATGCCCCTAACATGGGAGCAGCCAATTACATAAGCCAATTAATAACAAAAGCAAAGAAACACATTGACAACAATACAATAATAGTGGGGGACTTTAACACCCCCCTCACTGAAATGGACAGATCGTCTAAGCAAAAGATCAACAAGGAAATAAAGACTTTAAATGACACACTGGACCAAATGGACTTCACAGACATATTCAGAACATTCTATCCCAAAGCAATGGAATACACATTCTTCTCTAGTGCCCATGGAACATTCTCCAGAATAGATCCCATCCTAGGTCACAAATCAGGTCTCAACTGGTACCAAAAGATTGGGATTATTCCATGCATATTTTCAGACCACAATGCTTTGAAACTAGAACTCAATCATAAGAGGAAAGTCAGAAAGAACTCAAATACATGGAGGCTAAAGAGCATCCTACTAAAGAATGAATGGGTCAACCAGGAAATTAAAAGAAGAATTTAAAAAATTCATGGAAACCAATGAAAATGAAAACACAACTATTCAAAATCTTTGGGATGCAGCAAAGGCAGTCCTAAGAGGAAAGTATATACCAATATAAGCCTTTCTCAAGAAACAAGAAACGTCTCAAATACACAACCTAGCCCTACACCTAAAGGAGCTGGAGAAAGAACAGCAAATAAAGCCTAAACCCGGCAGGAGAAGAGAAACAATAAAGATCAGAGTAGAAATCAATGAAATAGAAACCAAAAGAACAGTAGAACAGATCAATGAAACTAGGAGCTGGTTCTTTGAAAGAATTAACAAGATTGATAAACCCCTTGCCAGACTTATCAAAAAGAAAAGAGAAATGACCCAAATCAACAAAATCATGAATGAAAGAGGAGAGATCACAACCAACACCAAAGAAATACAAACAATTATAAGAACGTATTATGAGCAACTCTTTGCCAGCAAATTAGATAACTGGAAGAAATGGATGCATTCCTAGCGATGTATCAACTACCAAAACTGAACCAGGAAGAAATAGAAAACCTGAACAGACCTATAACCACGAAGGAAATTGAAGCAGTCATCAAAAATCTCCCAACAAACAAAAGCCCAGGGCCAGATGGCTTCCCAGGGGAATTCTACCAAACATTTCACGAAGAATTAATACCTATTCTTCTGAAACTGTTCCAAAAAGTAGAAATGGAAGGAAAACTTCCAAACTCGTTTTATGAGGCCACCATTACCTTGATCCCCAAACCAGACAAAGACCCCATCAAAAAGGAGAATTACAGACCAATATCCTTGATGAACATGGATGCAAAAATTCTCACCAAAATACTAGCCAATAGGATCCAACAGTACATTAAAAGGATTATTCACCATGACCAAGTGGGATTTATCCCTGGGGTGCAAAGTTGGTTCAATATCCACAAATCAATCAATGTGATACAATACTTTAACAAAAGAAAGAACAAGAATTATATGATCCTCTCAATAGATGCAGAAAAAGCATTTGACAAAGTACAGCATCCTTTCTTGATCAAAACTCTTCAGAGTATAGGCATAGAGAGGACATACCCCAATATCATAAAAGCCATCTATGAAAAACCTACAGCAAATACCATTCTCAATGGGGAAAAACTGAGAGCTTTCCCCCTAAGGTCAGGAACACGGCAGGGATGTCCACTCTCACCACTGCTATTCAACATAGTATTAGAAGTCCTAGCCACAGCAATCAGACAACAAAAAGAAATAAAAGGCATCCGAATCAGCAAAGAAGAAGTCAAGCTCTCACTCTTTGCAGATGATAGGATACTTTATGTGGAAAGCCCAAAACACTCCACCCCAAAACTGCTAGAACTCATACAGGAATTCAGCAAGGTGGCAGGATATAAAATCAATGCACAGAAATCAGTGGCATTTCTATACACCAACAACAAGACAGAAGAAAGAGAAATTAAGGAGTCGATCCCATTTATAATTGCACCCAAAACCATAAGATACCTAGGAAGAAATCTAACCAAAGAGGCAAAAATCTGTGCTCAGAAAACTGTAGAATACTCATGAAAGAAATTGAGGAAGACACAAAGAAATGGAAAAACGTTCCATGCTCATGGATTGGAAGAACAAATATTGTGAAGATGTCAATGCTACCTAGAGCAATCTACACATTCAATGCAACCCCATCAAAATACCATCCACTTTTTTCAAAGAAATGGAACAAATAATCCTAAAATTTGTATGGAACCAGAAAAGACCCCGCATAGCCAGAAGAATGTTGAAAAAGAAAAGCAAAGCTGGCGGCATCACAATTCCGGACTTCCAGCTCTATTACAAAGCTGTCTTCATCAAGACAGCATGGTACTGGCACAAAAACAGACACATAGATCAATGGAACAGAATAGGGAGCCCAGAAATGGACCCTCAACTTTATGGTCAACTAATCTTCGACAAAGCAGGAAAGAATGTCCAATGGAAAAAAGACAGTCTCTTCAACAAATGGTGTTGGGAAAATTGGACAGCCACATGCAGAAGAATGAAACTGGACCATTTCCTTATACCACACACAAAAATAGACTCCAAATGGTTGAAAGACCTCAATGTGAGACAAGAGTCCATCAAAATCCTAAAGGAGAACGCAGGCAGCAAGCTCTTCGACCTCAGCCGCAGCAACTTCTTCCTAGTAACATCATCAAAGGCAAGGGAAGCAAGGGCAAAAATGAATTATTGGGACTTCATCAAGATAAAAGGCTTTTGCACAGCAAAAGAAACAGTCAACAAAACCAAAAGACAACTGACAGAATGGGAGAAGATATTTGCAAATGACATATCAGGTAAAGGGCTAGTATCCAAAATCTATAAGGAACTTATCAAACTCTATACCCATAGAACCAATGATCCAATCAAGAAATGGGCAGAAGACATGAACAGACATTTTTCCAAAGAAGACATCCAAATGGCCAACAGACACATGAAAAAGTGCTCAACATTGCTCGGCATCAGGGAAGTCCAAATCAAAACCTCAATGAGATACCACCTCACAACAGTCAGAATGGCTAAAGTTAACAAGTCAGGAAATGACAGATGTTGGCGGGGATGGGGAGAAAGGGGAACTGTCCTACACTCCTGGTGGGAATGAAAGCTGGTGCAACCACTCTGGAAAACAGTATGGAGTTTCCTCAAAAAGTTGAAAATAGAGCTACCATACAATCCAGCAATTGCACTACTGGGTATTTACCCCAAAGATAAAAATGTAGGGATCTGAAGGGGTGTGTGCACCCCAATGTTTATAGCAGCAATGCCCACAATAGCCAAACTGTGGAAAAAGCCAAGATGTCCATTGACAGATGAATGGATAAAGAAGATATGGTATATATATACAATGGAATATTATGCAGCCATTAAAAGGAATGAAATCTTGCCATTTGCAATGATGTGGAACTGGAGGGTGTTATGCTGAGCGAAATAAGTCAATCAGAGAAAGACATGTATCCTATCACCTCACTGATATGAGGAATTCTTAATCTCAGGAAACAAACTGAGGTTGCTGGAGTGGGGGGTGGGGTGGAGGAGATGGGGTGTCTGGGTGATAGACATTGGGGAGGGTATGTGCTATTGTGAGCACTGTGAATTGTGTAAGACTGTTGAATCACAGACCTGTACCTCTGAAACAAATAATACAATATATGTTAAGAAAAAAAAAAGAAAAGAAAAGAAGGAGATAGCAGGAGGGGAAGAATGAAGGTGGGGAAATTGGAGGGGGAGATGAACCATGAGAGACGATGGACTCTGAAAAACAAACAGGGTTCTAGAGGGGAAGGGGGTGGAAGGATGAGTTAGCCTGGAGATGGGTATTAAAGAGGGCGTGCTCTGCATGGAGCACTGGGTGTTATGCACAAACAATGAATTATGGAACACTACATCAAAAACTAATGATGTAATGTATGGTGATTAACAGAACATAATAATAAATAAATAAATAAATATATAATTTGGATACTGACCCCTAACCAGATATATCATTTGCAAATATCTTCTCCCATTTAATAAGTTGTTTTAATTTTGACTCTTAGAATTGGACAGGGCCTAGAAAGTAATTTACAAGGAGAAATGTAAGAAGTAATATCCATTTATCCAAAAAAATATTTACTGAACACATACTTACCTTAGTTCTTATATGTTAAGAAAACTTCTATTAACTTGGGATATATAAGTAAAGAATAAAGAAAGAAATTCTTGCTCTCATCTGCTCACATAGTTACCTTTTTTTTCATCTGCTCACATAGTTACCTTTTTTTTTGTATGTGATGAGAGCTCCTGAAATTTACCCTGTTAGCAAATTTCCAGGGGCGCCTGGGTGGCTCAGTTGGTTAAGCGACTGCCTTCGGCTCAGGTCATGATCCTGGAGTCCCGGGATCGAGTCCCGCATCGGGCTCCCTGCTCGGCAGGGAGTCTGCTTCTCCCTCTGACCCTATCCCCTCTCATGCTGTTTCTCTCTCTCTCTCTCTCAAATAAATAAATAAAAATTAAAAAAAAAAATTTCCATGGTACCATATAGAATTATTAACTATAGTCATCATGTTGTATATATATATATTTTTTAGATTTTATTTATTTATTTGCGAGAGAGAGAATGAGAGACAGAGAGCACAAGAGGGAGGAGGGTCAGAGGGAGAAGCAGACTCCCCACTGAGCAGGGAGCCCGATGCGGGACTTGATCCAGGGACTCCAGGATCATGACCTGAGCCGAAGGCAGTCGCTTAACCGACTGAGCCACCCAGGCGCCCCATCATGTTGTATATTATATCTCTAAATATTCAACCTATATAATTGCAACTTTGTACCCTTTAATCAACATCTCCACATTTCTCCCACCTCTCTGAGCCTGGTAACCACTGATCTTCTATTCTCTATTTTCATGTATTTGACTTTTTTTAGATTCCACATATAAGAGAGATCATATAGTGCTTTTCTTTCTGTATCTGAATTATTTCCCTAGTATAATGTCTTCCAAGTTCATCCATGTTGTTGCAAATGGCAGGATATCCATCCTTTATTAAGGCTGAGTAATATTCCATTGTATATACATACCATGATTTATCTATTAATCTGTCAAAGGACGCTTAGATTGTTTTCACATCTTGGCTATTGTGAATAATGCTGAGGTGAAGGTGGGAGCCTGGATATCTCCAAGGTACTGATTTCAGTGCCTTTGGATATATACCCAGAAGTGGGATTGCTGGATCATATGATAGTTCTAGTCTTCATTTTTTGAGAAACCTCCATACTATTTTCCATAATGGTTATGCCAATTTACATTCCCACCAACAGTGCACAAGGGATCCCTTTTCTCCACATCCTCATCAACATTTGTTATCTCTTTTTAAAAAAGATTTTATTTCTTTATTTGAGAGAGAGAGAGAGCACAAGCGGGGATTGTGGCATAGAGGGAGATGGACAAGCAGATTCCCTGCAGAGTGTGGAGCCCAATGTGGGGCTTGATTCCAGGACCCTGAGATCATGACCTGAGCTGAGGTCAGATGCTTAACCAACTGAGCCACCCAGGCATCCTGTTATTTCTTTTTATTAATAGCCATCTTAACACATGTGAGGTGATATCTCATTGTGGTTTTGATTAGCACTTTCCTGATGATTAGTGATGTTTAGTACCTTTTCATCTACCTATGGCCATTTGTATATCTTCTTTGGAAAAATGCCTATTCAGGGACTTTGCTCATTTTTTCAAACTGGTTGTTTGCTTTCTTGCTATTGCATTGTAGGAGTTCCTTATACATTTTGGGTATTAACCCTGTTTTAGATAAATAGTTTGTAAATATTTTCTCCCATTCCATAGGTTGTCTTTTCATTTTATTGATTGTTTCCTTTGCTGCGCAGAGCTTTTTAGTTTGATGTTGTCCCACTCATTTATTTTTGTTTTTGTTGCCTAAGCTTTTGGTATCACATTCAAAAAATCATTGCTGATCAACATCTGGCAGAGTAGTTGATACTGGCCTTTGTGTCCTCAAACCCACAACAACAGCAACTAGACAGCTATCCACCAACAAAAACAACACTGGAAGAGCTGAAGAGCCCCATTAAGAATCTACTGTAATACAGTGGAGCAAAAAATGAATAACTACAGAGAAAAGATCACTGAGGAGATTGTCTTAGTTGAGATGTTTGGAGATGACTAGGAACAAAGAAGAGGAGTGGAGGCTATCATGGATCAGATGCCACTTGCTGCCATCTCCCTAATGGCCTGCTCTGCCGAGGACCCCTTCTGCCTTTGCCACTGAGGACTTCACAGCCCCAGCAACAGCTGCAGATTCCCCATAGCTTTCATTGCAGAGGACCCCATAATGTCACTGGCATAGACCCCAGCACAGAGTTCACTAACAGCTTTTGCCACTGACATACAAAGAGCCATAGCTGCCGTGGAGCCCCAGAAAAAAGATGCTGCTGTGCACCTTTCAGAACGAGCTGCTGTTGTGTTGCCCTGGAACTTGGACTTCCTGTCCCCACAGCCCCATGCGTGCCTGACTGCAGAGCCACAGTTGCTCCACATGTAGCTGCATTTCAGACCCCGGCTTTGTGTACACCCACACTCCAGACCCTGGCTTAATGATTGCTATGTGTACACCCCCATCTCAGGTGCCAAAGCCACTGTTAATGCAGGCAAACCAGCACCCCAGACCCTCAAGTGCTATTTCTCCATGCATATCTTTGCTTTAGGACCTGGCTCTGTGGCTACTTGTACTCACCTGTGTCTCAAGCACCCAAGCCATCATGTTGTGGGCTAGCCTGTGCCCTAGACTTTGGAGATGCTGTCACTCTGTGAGAACCAGTGCTCCAGATTCCAGCTCAGTGGCTGCTCCACAGGCACAAATGTGTCAGATACCAATACTGCCACCACCACGAGGGCACGCATGAGCTTGACCCAGCACTTGAGGAATCCACTTGGCCATGATATCCCTTATAGGAGAAAAAGAGATCAGGTGGTCCCCAGTAGCCTTCACCACTGAAGATTCCAGCAGCCTTTACTACTGCTACAGACACTTTGGTCTAAGCCTTGGCTTTTGGGGACCCCTACAATCTTTGCCATCGCTAACCAAAGCTGAGCTGCACAGAGACTATACCAGCAAGCCTTCCCCAAATCTGAAACCACCACATCCACCCTAGCACCCACCTGCAGGTGAACCATTTGTATGTCTGAAAGAGGTGATTGCTCTAGCAAACATTCAGACATCAAGCAAAGCTACGAGAAACATGAAAAATTAAGGAAACATATGACCAAAGGAACATAATTTTCCAGTAACTTACCCCTCCAAAAAAGAGCTCTATGTATCGTCTGACAAAGAATTAAAAATAATTGTTTTAAGGAAGCCCAGTAAATTACAAGAGAACACAGACAACTCAATGAAATCAGGAAAACATTATGTAAATAAAATGAAAAGTTCAACAGAGAGACAGAATTCATTAAAAAGCACAAACAGAAACTCTAGAGCTAAACAATATAATGAATGAAATTAAGAAATGCAATAGAGAGCACCAACAGCAAACTTGAACAAGGAGAAAGTAAGAATCTGATCTTAAAGGTAGGTCATTTGAAATTATCGAGTCAGAGAAGAAAAAAGAAAAAATGAACGAGTGAAGCAAGCCTAAGTGAATTGTAGGGCACCACAAAGTAAAACAGTATTTACATTATGGGAATTTCAGAAAGAGGAAAAAAAGAAAGGAGCAGAAAGACTATTAAGGAAATAATGTCTGAAAACCTAAATCTGAAGAGTGATATGAATGAACATCTAGGCACATAAAGCTCATAAATCCTCAAAGAGACTCAACACAAAGAGGACTTCATTTAGACACATTACAAGAAAACTGTCAAATATCAAAGAGAGCTTATTCATGAACAATGAGTAAGTCAAAGAAAAAAATCAAAAAAGAAATTAAAAAATGTCTTGAGACAGATGAAAATGGAATTGTGACATACCAAAACTTCCAGGATGTAGTAAGAGCAGTTCTAAGAGGGAAGTTTATAGTAATAAATGTCTATAGTAAGAAGAAAGCAATCTCAAATAACCTAACTTTGCACCTCAAGGAAATGAAAAAAGAACAAACTAAGCTTAAAGTTAGCAGAAGGAAGGAACTAACAAAGATTTGAGCAGAAATCAATGAAATAGAGACTAGAAAGACAATTGAAAAGATCAACATAAGAAAGTGCTGGTTTTCTAAAAAGATAAAATTGTCAAACCTTTAGCTGGACTAAGAAAAAAAGAGAGGGCACTCAAATAACATCAGAAATGAAAGAGGAGATACTAAAATTGATAACAGAAATATAATGGATCTTAAGAGATTATTATGAACAATTATATGCCAAAAATTGAATAACCTAGAAGAAATGAATAAATTCCTAGAACATGCAGCTTATAAAGACTTGATCATGAAGAAATAGACAATCTGAGCAGATCAATAACAAGTAAGAAGATTGAAATAGTAGTCAAAAATCTCCCAACAAAGAAAAGCCCATGTTTTGTGTCAGTCTTAGCCTATCAATAGTGATGCTATGGGCTAGAAATACCTGGGGGCACTCGCCTGGACTGGTACCTGGGTTGGCGAGCCCCATAGACATTTCCTTTGCCAGAACTAATGTTATAGCTGCATTGGCCCTTGAGGTTCTTATAATGATTCTAAGATGCACTTCAGCAACGACTATCTGGGAACTTTGGAAAAAAGCAAGGTTTATTACAAGTCCTGGAGGGTGTGCAGTATGCCCCGGGACCACACAGCAAGGTTGTGGGGGGAGAGAGAGAGAGAGAGAGAGAGAGAGAGAGGGCCCGGGTTTTGCATTTATTAGGGTTGAAGGAGGGGTGTCTAGGGTTTCACAGGCTCAATCTATATTGGTGAATTTAAAACATAAGAACAGGAATTAAGTCACAAGAAGGGAAATGCAGAGTCACTCAAATGCTTAATTATGTATGTCACCCAAGACTTTCATGCATAAGGCAGCCTGGCTCTTTGTCTTGTGTGTAGCAATATGTTTATTTGAGTTGGATGTCTTTATAATAGATGACTTGGCAATCAGAAGCGTAATGTCTGGCACATTATATTACAATCAAACAAGCTAATTGTCAGGCATTTACACTACATCCCAGAACTGGATGGCTTCAGTGATGAATTCCACCAAAAGTTTAAAAAATTAACACAATCCTTTTCATATTTTTCCAAAAAATTGACCAGGAAGGAACACTTCTGACCTCATTTTGTGAGTCAATAATTACCCTGTTACTAAAGCCAGATAAGGACACTAAAGAGGAGAAAACTACAGGCCAATATCTCTGAGGAATATAGATGCAAAAATCCTCAACAAAATACTAGCAAACAAAATTCAGCAGCACATTAAAAGGATAATATACCATGATCAAGTGAGATTCATCTCTGGGATGCAAGGGATGGTTCAACATATGCAAATCAATAAATGTGTTACACTATATTAACAGAACAAAGGATAAAATTGATCATCTTAATAGATGAGGAAAAGGCAGTTGACAAAATTCAGTATCCTTTTATGATAGAAACTCTCAATAAATTGGGTATAGAAGGAATGTACTTCAACTTAATAAAGAACATATATGACAAGCCCACAGCTAACATCATACTCAATGGTGAAAGGTTGAGAGCTTTTCCTCTAAGATTAGGCACGAGACAAATGTGCCCACTCTCTCCACTCCTATTCAACATAGTACTGAAGTCCTAGCCAGGAGCAACTAGGAAAAAAATGGGAAATAAAAGACATCCAAAACAGAAAAGAAGAAATAACATGGCCTCTCTGCCAATGATGTGGTCTTATATTTGGAAAACCCTATATAATTCCACCACAAAACTGTTATAATAATAAACAAATTCAGTAAAGTTGCTGGATACAAAGTCAGCATACAAAAATCAATTGCAATTTATTTGAAAAAGAAATTAGGAGAGCAGTCACATTTACAACTGCATCAAGAAGAATAAAACTTAGGAATAAATCAAACCATGGTGTTGAAATACTGGTGCACTAAAAATTAAGACATTGATGAAAGAAATTGAAGATGACACAAATGAATAGAAAGATATCATATATTCTTGGATTGGAAGACCTCAAACTACTTAACTAATCTCCAACCTACAGATGAACTGGTAATTTCCAGTTTTTAGTCAGTTTAAGACTGATATTAAAGACATCATTACATGGGCACTTATCATACAGATGGACACCAGCAGAGGACCATCCCAACATACAGTGGTTGAATATAGTTTTGATTGCATTGTGTTTTGGCAAATGTTGATAAATAAATTCACTACTAGCAATGAGATTGCTACAGCAGAAGAGGTATGCATCTTAAATTTTAATAGATCTTGCCAAATAGCCCTTGAAATGGTGATATTAATTTAAATTCCCACCTGTGGTGTGAGAGAGGGCCCACTTTCTCTTACATTTATTAGTGCTGGTTTCATCAGATTTCAAAATTTTGATAAATCTGATATATTAAAAATGGCAAATTGTTTTTATTATAGTTCTTTAATTATGAATATGATCACCTTTTTTGGGAGGGCTATTTGGATTTCTTTTTTGTTTTGTTTTGTTTTGAAACTGCCTATTTATAGCCTTTAAATAGAATTTTCCATAGAGTTCATTATCTTTTTCTTATTGATATTAGGATCTCTTTGCAAATAAAGAAAATTATCTGTCATATGCATAACTAATATTTTTTATAGTTTGTCATCAGGTTTTAGACCTTGTTTTATATATATATGTAGGAAAGATAGAGAGTGGAAGTTTTCCAATTTTATGTAGCCAATTTGGCAATTATTTCCTTTATGGTTCCTCCTTTTGTGTATTTTTTGTGTCTTATTTCTTTTATTTAAAAAAACCCCCAAATTATAGAATGGTGTTTGCAATGATCACTTCTCTTAACAGCAGCAACTCCCCTCGATCAGTACCTCCCCAGGACTCTCCAAAGCTGGCTATGGGAAGAGAATCTCCCAGCTGGAAAAACACCTGACAAACAAAACAAATTCTGTTCCTTGAGTACTGACTTTCTTTCTTACTGTCTCTTTTTCTCACTGCCGTTATCACATTGTCTCTTTGGGTTTCAACCTTTCCAACCCTATTCTACTTTACAGTCTGGAATGCTGAAAGCCCAATTTCTCAGACTCCCTTGTAGCTAGGGAGGCTGTGTGACTCAGAAGTACATAGAAGTCTGTTGGTGATGCCTTTCAGCTTCCTTGTTCTTTTTGCCTACAATGTGGACATGAGACTGCAGATGCAGACAATTTTGGTTAGGATGGCAGAAAATTGGAAAAAGTCTGTAATCTTGTTATAGGCGTTAGATCTACCACTGTCTACTGCCTATACTGGACTTCTTGTCATGTGATTACAAATTCCTTATTTGAATGAGCTATTGTTTATCAGGCTTTCAGGAACCAGCAACCAATCATGACCCTACTTGATGCATAGGTGTTCAAAACTCCTCCTTTAAATCTCTAGTTCAAGTGCAGACAACTCCCTCATCTCTTATACTTTAGTCAAGACTCTTGGATTTAAGTGACAGAAGTGAAACTCAAAACAATAAGTTAAGACAATAAGAAGAATTCAATGGCTCATGTAACCCTTTGAAGGAACAGATTCAGTTGGGTTTTTGGAACTCAAACAGTGACTAGGCTCCATATTTCTATCTTTAATTCTATTTCTTTCAGTTGGTCAGTCCAGTTTTTCATACCAGTTCTTTCTAGAAGTCTTGAACCATCATCTCAATAGTTCCTTGGTCATGTCTTCCCAGCTGAACCACCAGAAAATAAGGATCCTCTTGTTTTGTGATATTAGCACACTTGTTACAGAGCACTGGGAACTTCCTCATTCCTAGGTCCCCTTCCCTTGTCGGGTGTTATCCAAAATCTACCACTAGGAAGCCTCTTCTTTGACACTCTGACTCTGAGTAGTCAAAATTAGAGTCTCACCTGCATGCTACCTTGGTAGCCCCTTCTTGGTCCCGATTTCTTGTCAGACTTCTACTTTTCAGCTGATGCGTGTAAGAGGGTAGCTTTTATCTTGAAATATTGTCAGCAAATCTTAATAAAATATAAACATCCTTGTGGGCTTTTCACACATGACTTTTACGATATTGAGGTATGTTCCCTCTATCCCTACGCTGCAGAGAGTTTTAATCAAGAAAGGATGCTGTAATTTGCTGTATTTTGTCAAATGCTTTTTCTGCATCAAGAGGATCATATGGTTCTTATCCTTTCTTTTATTAATGTAGTGTATCATGTTGATTTATGGATGTTGAGCCACCCTTGCACCCCAGGAATAAACCCCAGTTGGTCATGGTGAATAATCCTTTTAATGTAGTGTTGGATCCTATTGGCTAGTATCTTGGTGAGAATTTTAGCATCCATGTTCATCAGGGATATTGGTCTGTAATTCTCCTTTTTGGTGGGGTCTTTGTCTGGCTTTGGGATCAAGGTAATGCTGGCCTCATAGAATAAGTTTGGAAGTTTTCCTTCCATTTCTATTTTTTTAAATTTAATTTTATTATGTTATGTTAGTCACCATTCTATTTTTAGAAACAGCTTCAGAAGAACAGGTATTAATGCTTCTTTGTTTGGTAGAATTCCCCTGAGAAGCCATCCAGCCCTGGACTCTCGTTTGTTATGAGATTTTTGATTACTGCTTCAATTTCCTTGCTGGTTATGGGTCTGTTCAGGTTTTCTATTCCTGTTTCAGTTTTGGCAATTTGTAAGTTTCTAGGAATGCATCCATTTCTTCCAGATTGCTGATTTTTGGCATATAGTTGCTCATAATATGTTCTTATAATTGTTTGTATTTCTTTGGTGTTAGTTGTGATCTCTCCTCTTTCATTCATGATTTTATTTATTTGGGTCCTTTCTCTATTCTTTTTGATAAGTTTGACTAGGGGTTTATCAATCTTATTAATTCTTTCAAAGAATCAGCTCCCAGTTATGTTGATCTATTCTACTGTTCTTTTGGTTTCTCTTTCATTGATTTCTGCTCTAATCTTTATTATTTCTCTTCTTCTGCTGGGTTTAGGCTTTATTTGTTCTTTTTTCAGCTCCTTTAGGTATAAGTTTAGCTTGTGTATTTGAGAACTTTCTTGTTTCTTGAGAAAGGCTTGTAGTGCTATATACTTCCTTCTTAGACCCACCTTTGCTGCATCCCAAAAGTTCACAGCAAATATCATTCTCCATGGGGAAAAACTGAGAGCTTTCTCCTAAGGTCAGGAATACAACAAGGATGTCCACTCTCACCACTGTTGTTCAACATAGTACTAGAAGTACTAGCTTCAGCAATCAGACAACAAAAAGACATAAAAAGCATCCAAATAGGCAAAAAAGTCAAACTCTCACTCTTTGCAGATGATATGATACTCTATGTGGAAAACCCAAAAGACTCCACCCCAAAATTGCTAGAACTCATGGGAATTCAGCAAAGTGGCAGGATATAAAATCAATGCACAGAAATCAGTTGCATTTCTATACACTAACAATGAGACAGAATAAAGACAAATTAAGGGATCAATCCCATTTACAATTGCACCAAAAGCATAAGATGCCTAGGATTAAACCTAACCAAAGAGGCAAAAGATCTGTACTCTAAAAACTATATAACACTCATGAAAGAAATTGAGGAAGACACAAAGAAATGAAATATTGTTAAAATGTCTAGGCCACCAAGAGCAATCTACACACTCAATGCAATCCCTATCAAAATACCATCAACTTTTTTCAGAGCTAGACAAATTATCCTAAAAGTTGTATGGAACCAGAAAAGACCCCAAATAGCCAGAAAAGAAAACCAAACCTGGTGGCACCATAATTCTGGACTTCAAACTATATCATAAAGCTGTAATCATCAAGACAGTATGGTACCGGCACAAAAACAGACACATAGATCAATGGAACAGAACAGAGAACCCGGAAATGGACCCTCAAATTTATGATCAATTAATATTTTTATTTTATTATGTTCAATTAGCCAACATATAGTACATCATTAATTTTTGATGTAGTGTTCAATGATTCATTAGTTGCATATAGCACCCAGTGCTCATCACAACACATACCCTCCTTAATACCTATCACCTGGTACCCTCTCCCCCACTCCCTCCCCTCTGCATCCCTCAGTTTTGTTTCCCAGAGTCCAAAGTCTCTCATGGTTTGTCTCCCTCTCTGATTTCTTCCCATTGAGTTTTCCCTCCCTTCCCCTATGGTCCTCCATGCTATTCCTTATTCTCCACATATGAGTGAAAACATATGATAATTGTCTTTCTCTGCTTGACTTATTTCACTTAGCATAATCCTTAATCTTTGACAAAGGAGGAAAAAATATCCAATGGAAAAAAGACAGTCTCTTCAACAAATTGCATTGGGAAAATTGGACAGCCATATGCAGAAGAATGAAATGGGACCATTTTCTTACACCTTACACAAAAATAGACTCAAAATGGGTGAAAGACCTCAATGTTAGAAAGAAGAATCCATCGAAATCCTAGAGGACAACATAGGCAGCAACCTCTTTGACCTCAGCCTTACCAACTTCTTGCTAGACATGTCTCCAAAGGCAAGGGAAACAAAGGCAAAAATGAAGTATTGGGACTTCAACAAGATAAAAAGCTTTTCCACAGCAAAGGAAACAGTCAATGAAACTAAAAGTCAACCTACAGAATGGGAGAAGATATTTGCCAATGTCTTAGCAGATAAAGGGCTAGTGTCCAAGATCTATAAAGAACTTATCAAACTCAATACCCCAAAACCCAGTCAAGAAATGGTCAGAAGACATGAACAAACATTTCTCCAAGGAAGACATCCAGATGGCTTAAAGATGTATGAAAAGATGCTCCACATCACTTGGCATCAGGGAAATACAAACCAAAACCATGAGAGACCACCTCACACCAGTCAGAATGGCTAAAATTAACAACACAGGAAACAACAAATATTGAAGAAGAAGAGGAGAAAGGGGTACCCTCCTACACTGTTGGTGGGAATGTAAGCTAGTACAGCCACTCTGGAAAACAGTATGGAGGTTCCCCAAAATTTAAAAATAGAGCTACCCTATAACCCAGCAATTACACTACTAGATATTTACACAAAGGATACAAATGTTGTGATCCAAAGGGACACCTGCACCCCAATGTTTATAGCAGTAATGTCCACAATAGCCAAACTATGGAAAGAGCCCAGACGTCCATTGACAGATGAATGGATAAAGAAGAGGTGGTATATATACACAATGGAATATTACTCAGCCATCAAAAAGATGAAATCTTACCATTTGCAATAACATGGATGGAACTGGAAGGTATTTTGATAAGTGAAATAAGTCAATCAGAGAAAGACAATTATCATATGGTTTCACTCATATGTGGAATATAAAAAACAAAGCAGAGCCTCATAGGGGAAAGCAGGGAAAAATAAAATAAGACAAAATCAGAGCGGGAGACAAACCACAAGAGACTCTTAACTCTAGGAAACAAACTGAGGGTTGCTGGAGGTGAGGTGGGTGGGGGATAGGGTAACTGGGTAATGGGCATTAAGGAGGCCACATGATGTAATGAACACTGAGTGTTATATGCAACTGATAATTAACTGAATTCTACATCTGAAACTAATGATACACTGTAATTTTTTTTAAGATTTTTTATTTTTTATTAGACAGAAAGAGAGTACAAGCAGGGAGAGCAGCAGGTAGAGAGAGATGGAGAAGCAGGTTCCCCGCTCAGCAGGGAGCCCGACGTGGGGCTCAATCCCAGGACCCCGGAATCATGACCTGGGCTGAAGGCAGCCGCTTAACCGACTGAGCCACCCAGGTGCCCTGATACACTGTATGTTAATTGAATTTAAATAAAATGTGATAAAAAAGATGATAGTTGAAAGATGGTATATATTATATATCCTTATCATTGCAACTACAAACCTAGTAAGAGGAGAGGAGAAAAGCACGTTTTTTTCTCATGCGACTAGCTCCACCCCTGCTCCAAATTATGTGAGAATGTACTTTCCTAAGGAAAACAATAAAATTGAAATAAATAATTTAAGGACAAAGGGCACTAGCAAGAGTTATATGAGTCACAGTGTGGTTTTTTCAGAATAATGAAAGAGTGGTTGGGTTTTAAGAACTTCTCCACCATTGACACATACAGAATGAGGCCAAAGTAGAAAAACAGAAATGCTTCACTACAAATTTATCATAATTTATGAGATAAGTAGATATATGCAAAAGGAGATGGTAGAAGACTTCCAGTTAGAATTTACAGAATCATTTATTTTTTTAAAGATTTTATTTATTTATTTGACAGAGCACAAGCAAGGGGAGCAGGAAAGGGAGAGGGAGAAGCAGGATCTCTGCGGAGCACGGGAACCCAATGTAGGGCTTGATCCTAGGACCCTGGGATCATGACCTGAGCCAAAGGCAGATGCTTAACTGACTGAGCCACCCACGTGCCCCTAACAGAATCATTTAAACCACTTTCTTTCCTCTCTGAAACCACAGAAAACAATAAAGATTATAGGAGACCCAAATCCCAAATCATCATCTGTAAAGAAAGCTGCCAATGCAGTGAAATCTAGATAATTCTATTTTAAATTATAACCTATTTATCTCCTACTACACCTGAATCCCTCTTTCTGCTTTCTGCCTCCCTAGCATTTATTACTTTTATCATACTATATAATTTACACCAAGTAACAACATTTATGTTTTCTTGTCTGCTGCCCCTTCCCCCTTCCTCTCAATAGTATAAATTCTACAAGGGCAGGGGTTTTTGCTTGTTTTGTTCAATGATACATTTCAAAGACTTAGAATAGTGCCTGGAAATGGTGACCCCTCAGTAAATATTTGTTGAATGAATGAAAATGCTTCTGCAGATGCTAGAAGTACATAGAATTCTCCATGAATAGGTAGTATAATGAGATTATCAACTGTCAACCCCTGATCTTAGAATAGATGGTTTGCCAGAATTTCATTGAGCTCCATTTGATGTTAAATAGTAGTAAGACATTTCAGGCTTACAGAGGAACAGCAGACATGCCATCTCATGAGAAGCACACTGTGGAACAGCAGTGTAAGGAGAAATGTTAGGGGGCAAGGTGATTTAAAGAGAAGGAAGCACAAAATCACAAGATGAAGAATCTGTAGTATTGGCTTCACCAAGAGCCATGGATGGCTCCTGACAGCTGAGACAAAGGAGAAAAGTCCTAGAACAGAAAGTTGGTGGGAGACTTTCAGGACAACAGATCTAAACCCTAGTTGCTAGCTAGATCAGCTCACCCAGTCTGATGTCTGTTATCATACCATATTCTTCAGCAAGTAACTGACCAAGAAAGACTGGCTTCTGTGAAAAGATGAACAATAATCATAAAGAAACTAGCTGGGAATATGAGGAAAATATTGAAAGATAAAAGTGGTGAGGACTCAAGAGGAAAAGATGGTGGAGGAGTAGGGGACCCTATTCCAACTGGATCCCGGAATTGAGCTGGATATCTACCAGACCACTCTGAACACCCATAAAATCAGCCTGAGATGTAAGAAGATAGATCTGGATCTCTACAAACAGAATATCACAGGCAGTCGGTTTTGAGGTATGAAGCAGGGAGCCATGATTCCATGGGCACATACCTGAAGATAAAAGGAAGGCAGAGGGAGCCAAGCTCTCAGGATCCTGCACCGCTGGTGAGCAATAGCCTCCTGCACTGGGGATGGGGTACAGACTCGCAGACCAGTAGCGGCGGGGAAAGGACTTTAGGGCAGCCCCTGGACGGAAACCCTGAGTGGTGGGGCTGCGCATGCAAACTGGGGGCAGCTGGTGGTTTTAGAAGCACAAAGGGCAGAGACATGCCCTGACCTGGAGGGGAGAACTGTGAGTATGGCTGAGGGGGCGCATAACCCAGGACACTGCAGTTTATAGCAGCATAGACAGAAACGGAGATAGTGTGGCCTGGAAAGCTCAGTGAAGAACAGACTGCGATCTCTCTGCTCTGAGGCAGAGGGTTGGAAACGATCTCTTCTGCTCTGACCCTTGGAAGAGACATGGAAAGCTGCCAGGGAAAGCTGACAGAGAGCAAAAGCCCCCCCAAAACTGTTTTTCACTGAGCCCATCCCCCCCCACAGGGGCAGGGCAACTCTGCTCAAACAGGGTTGCCTGAGTAACAGCGTGGCAGGCCCCTCCCCCAGAAGATAGGCTGGGAGAACAAGATGCCAACAACCTTAAGGTCCCTATAAAACAGCTGCAACTTGCTTGGGTTGTGGCCAATAATTTGGACTCTGTACATTCCCTCAACCACCCCTCAACAGAATGACTAGGAGGAGAAACCCCCAAAATAGGGAAGACTCAGAGACTGTGACTTCTGCCACAGATTTACAAATGGATACAGATATAACCAAGATATTGGAAATGGAATTCAGGGTAGCAGTTGTGAAGAAAATAGCTAAACTGGAGAAATCGATTAATGGCAACATAGAGTCTCTAAGGAAAGAAATGAAAGCTGAACTGGCAGAACTTAAAAATTCTATCAATGAGATCCAACCTAATCTAGATAATCTAACAACTAGGGTAAGCAAGGCAGAAGAATGAATTAGTGATCTAGAAGACCAATTGATAGAAAAGAAGGATAAAGAGGAGGCCAGGGACAACCAACTCAAAATCCATGACAACAGAATCAGAGAAATAAATGATACCATGAAACATTCCAGTGTCAGAATTATTGGGATCCCTAAGGGGGTGGAGAGAGAGAGAGGACTAGAAGATATAGTCGAGCAAATCAGAGCTGAGAACTTCCTTAATCTGGGGAATGAAAAAAACATTCATGTCTTAGAGGCAGAGAGGACCCCTCCCAAGATCAAGGAAAACAGGCCAAAACCCCAGCATGTAATAGTAAAACTCGCAAATCTTAGAGCCAAGGAAACCATCTTAAGGGCAGTTGGGGGAAGAGATTCTTACGTACAGAGGGAGGAACATCAGAATAATGTCAGACCTATCCACAGAGACCTGGCAAGCCAGAAAAGGCTGGCAAGACATATTCAGGGTACTAAACAAGAAGAACATGCAGCCAAGAATATTTTATCCAGCAAGGCTGTCATCTAGAATGGATGGAGAGATGCAGAGCTTCTAAGACTGGTAGAAACTGAAAGAATATGTAACCACTAAGCCGGCCCTGCAAGAAATATTAAGGGGCATTCTATAAAAGGAGAAAGACCCCAAGAGTGATATACAACAGAAATTTACAGAGACAATCTATAGAAACAAGGACTTCACAGGCAACATGATGACAATAAATTCATATCTTTCAATAGTCACTCTCAGTGTGAATGGCCTAAATGCTCCCATAAAATGGCACAGCATTGCAGATTGGATAGAGACAGGACCCATCTATATGCTGTCTACAAGAGACTCATTTTGAACCTAAAGATACATCCAGACTGAAAGTGAAGGGATGGAGATCCATCTTCCATGCCAGCGGACCTCAAAAGAAAGCTGGGGTAGCAATTCTTATATCAGACAAATTAGATTTTAAGTTAAAGACTGTAGTTAGAGACACAGAAGGACACTATATCATTCTTAAAGGGTCTATCCAACAAGAAGATCTAACACTTGTAAATATCTATGCCCCCAACATGGGAGCAGCCAACTACATAAGCCAACTGTTAACCAAAATAAAGAGTCATATTGATAATAATACGTTAATTGTAGGAGACCTCAGTACTCCAATCTCAGCAATGGACAGATCATCTAAGCAGAAAATCAACAAAGAAACAAGAGCTTTGAATGACACAGTGGACCAGATGGACCTCATAGATATATACGGAACATTCCACCCTAAAACAACAGAATACTCATTCTTCTTGAGCACACATGGAACTTTCTCCAGAATAGACCACATACTGGGTCACAAATCAGGTCTCAACCAATACCAAAAGATTGAGATTATTCCCTGCATATTCTCAGACCATAATGCTTTAAAACTGGAACTCAAACACAAGAAAAAATTTGGCAGAAATTCAAACACTTGGAAACTAAAGACCACTTTTCTCAAGAATGTTTGGGTCAACAAGGAAATCAAAGCAGAACTTAATCAATTCATGGAAACCAATGAGAATGAAAACACATTGGTCCAATATCTATGGGATACTGCAAAGGCGATCCTAAGGGGGAAATATATAGCCATCCAAGCCTCACTCAAAAAAAAAAAAAAAAAAGAAAAATCCCGAATTCAGCAACTAACTTTACACCTTAAAGAACTAGAGAAAAAGCAACAAATGATGCCTAAGCCACACATTAGAAGAGAAATAATTAAAATTAGAGCAGAGATCAGTGAATTAGAAACCAGAAACACAGTAGATCAGATCAATGAAACCAGAAGCTGGTTCTTTGAAAGAATTAATAAGACTGATAAACCACTGGCCAGACTTATCCAAAAGAAAAGAGAAAGGACCCAAATTAATAAAATTATGAATGAAAGGGGAGAGATCACGATTAACACCAAGGAAATAGAAACAATTCTTAGAAATTATTATCAACAATTATATGCCAATAAATTAAGCAACCTGGAAGAAATGGATGACTTCCTGGAAACCTATAAGCTGCCAAGACTGAAACAGGAAGAAATTGACAACCGGAATAGGCCAATAACCAGTAACGAGATTGACGCAGTGATCAAAAACCTCCCAAAAAACAAGAGTCCAGGGCCTGATGGATTCCCTAGGGAATTCTACCAAACATTCAAAGAAGAAATAATACCTATTCTACTGAAGCTGTTTCAAAAAATAGAAACAGAAGGAAAGCTTCCAGGTTCATTCTGTGAGGTCCGCATTACCTTAATCCCCAAACCAGGCAAAGACTCCATCAAAAAGGAGACTTTCAGACTGATAGCCCTGATGAATATGGATTCCAAAATTCTCAACAAAATCCTAGCTAATAGGATCCAACAATACATTAAAAAGATCATCCACCGGACCAAGTGGGATTTATCCCCGGGATGCAAGGGTGGTTCAACATTTGCAAATCAATCAATGTGATAGAACACATTAATAAGAGGAGAGAGAAGAACCATATGGTCCTCTCAATTAATGCAGAAAAAGCATTTGACAAAATACAGCATCCTTTCCTGATTAAAACTCTTCAGAGTATAGGGATAGAGGGAACATTCCTCAAGTTCATAAAATCCATCTATGAAAAACCCACAGCGAATATCATCCTTAATGGGGAAAAGCTGAGAGCCTTCCCTTAAGATCAGGAACACCTCAAGGATGCCCACTCTCACCACTATTGTTCAACATAGTACTAGAAGTCCTAGCAACAGCAATCAGACAACAAAAAGAAATAAAAGGTATTCAAACTGGCAAAGAAGAAGTCAAACTCTCTCTTTTTGCAGACGACATGATACTTTATGTGGAAAACCCAAAAGACTCCACCCCCAAATTACTAGAACTCATACAGCAATTCAGTAATGTGGCAGGATACAAAATCAATGCTCAGAAATCAGTTGCTTTCGGGCGCCTGGGTGGCTCAGTTGGTTAGGCGACTGCCTTCGGCTCAGGTCATGATCCTGGAGTCCCGGGATTGAGTCCCGCATCAGGCTCCCTGCTCAGCGGGGAGTCTGCTTCTCCCTCTGACCCTCCCCCCTCTCATGTGCTCTCTCTCTCTATCTCATTCTCTCTCTCAAATAAATAAATAAAAATCTTTTGAAAAAATAAAATTAAAAAAAAAAAGAAATCAGTTGCTTTCTTATACACTAACAGTGCAACTGTAGAAAGAGAAATTAGAGAAACGATTCCATTTACAATAGCACCCAAAACCATAAGATACCTTGGAATAAACCTAACCAAAGAGGTAAAGGATCTATACTCTTGGAACTACAAAACACTCATGAAAGAAATTGAAGAAGACACAAAAAGATGGAAAAACATTCCATGTTCATGGATTGGAAGAATAAACATTGTTAAAATGTCTATGCTACCCAGAGCAATCTATACCTTCAACGCCATCCCAATCAAAATTCCAATGACATTTTTCAAAGTGCTGGAACAAACAATCTTAAAATTTGTATGGAATCAGAAAAGACCCCAAATCGCCAAGGAAATGTTGAAAAAGAAAAACAAAGCTGGGGGCATCAAGTTGCCTGATTTCAAGCTATATTACAAAGCTGTGATCACCAAGACAGCATGGTACTGGCACAAAAACAGACATATAGACCAAGGGAACAGAATAGAAAGCCCAGATATGGACCCTCCACTCTATGGTCAAATAATCTTTGACAAAGCAGGAAAAAATGTGCAATGGAAAAAAGACAGTCTCTTCAATAAATGGTGCTGGGAAAATTGGACAGCCACATGCAGAAGAATGAAACTCGACCATTCTCTAAAACCATACACAAAGATAAACTCAAAGTGGATGAAAGACCTCAATGTGAAACAGGAATCCATCAAAATCCTAGAGGAGAACATAGGCAGTAACCTCTTTGACATCGCCCACAGCAAGTTCTTTCAAGATACATCTCCAAAAGCTAGTGAAACAAAAGCAAAAATGAACTTTTGGGACTTCATCAAGATAAAAAGCTTCTGCACAGCAAAGGAAACAGTCAACAAAACAAAGAGGCAACCCACAGAATGGGAGAAAATATTTGCAAATGACACTACAGATAAAGGGCTGGTATCCAAGATAAAGAACTTCTCAAACTCAACACCCAAAAAACAAATAATCAAGTAAAAAAATGGGCAGAAGACATGAACAGACACTTCTCAAAAGACATACAAATGGCTGACAGACACATGAAAAAATGTTCATCATCATTAGCCATCAGGGAAATTCAAATCAAAACCACATTGAGATACCACCTTACACCAGTTAGAATGGCAAAAATGGACAGGGCAAGACACAACAAATGTCAGGTTGTGGAGAAAGGGGAACACTCTTACACTGTTGGTGGGAATGCAAGTTGGTACAGCCACTTTGGAAAACAGTGTGGAGGTTCCTCAAAAATTTAAAAATAGAGCTACCCTATGTATGACCCAGCAATTGTAGTCCTGGGTATTTACCCCAACGATACAGATGTAGTGAAAAGAAGGGCCATATGCTTCCCAATATTCATAGCAGCAATGTCCACAATAGCCAAACTGTGGAAAGAGCCAAGATGCCCTTCAACAGATGAATGGATAAAGAAGATGTAATATATATATACACACATACATACACACAATGGAATATTATACAGCCATCAAAAAAAAAAAAAAAGAAATCTTGCCATTTGCAATGACGTGGATGGAACTAGAGGGTATTATGGTAAATGAAATAAGTCAATCAGAGAAAGACAAGTATCATATGATCTCACTGATATGAGGAATTCTTAATCTCAGGAAACAAACTGAGGGTGTTGGAGTGGTGGGGAGTGGGAGGGATGGGGTGGCTGGGTGATGGACATTGGGGAGGGTATATGCTATGGCGAGCGCTGTGAATTGTGTAAGACTGATGAATCACAGACCTGTACCTCTGAAACAAATAATACATTATATGTTAAAAAAAAAAAAAGATAGTAAGAAGGGAAAAGTGAAAGGGGGAAATCAGAGGGGGAGAAGAACCATGAGAAACTATGGACTCTGAGAAACAAACTGAGGGTTCTAGAGGGGAGGGGGTGAGTCGATGGGTTAGCCTGGTGATGGGTAGTAAGGAGGGCATGTATTGAATGGAGCACTGGGTGTTATATGCAAACAAGGAATCATGGAACACTACATCAAAAACTAATGATGTAATGTATGGTGATTAACATAACATAATAAAATAAAACTAAAAAAAAAGAGAGATGTAAGAAACCTAAGAAAATACTAAAATGCAATGTCATTAAATTAGAAAATTTAGATAAAGATAATTTTATAGACTATAATTTAGTGAAATTAACTTAAAAAGAAATAGGAAAAAGAGAGTAAATCATTAATCATGAAGTTAGTTGAAGCTGCAATCAAAAGTCTTTCCCTTCAAAAGACCCTGAGCCAAAATCTTGTAGGTAAGTTTAGTCAAACTTTCAAGGAATAGGTAAATCCCTATGTTACCCAATCTAATTCCAAGAATAGGAAAAATAAAAATAAAAAAACATTAGTCAACTATTTCATAAGGCAGATATAAACTTAATATCAAGAAAGACAAAAACTGCAATAAAATTATTGCAAAAATCTTAAATAAAAAATGGATTTTTGTTGCATATGAAAAGATATGGCTTGTTTCAATAGGATTTATGCCTGGAATTAAAAGATGGTATCAATAAAATTCACCATGGTAAGTTATCAATAGATTAAAAATTGTATGATCATCTCATAATTGCAGAAAAGCATTTGATAAAATGCAACATTCGCTTATAATTTTAAATAATTCTTATTTCTTAACCTATGAAGAGAAGCTACCAACAACCATAGCAAACATTGTATTTAATGATGAAATTGTAGAAATATTCCTGTTAAATAAGGCACAAAATGGTGATGCTCACTATCACTGCCTCTTTTCATCATTTTACTAGAGAGTCTTACCAATTAAATAAGACAAAGGAAATAATAGGGTATAAGAATTGGAAAGAAATGAACAAAACAGAAGACAAATGTTATAAACCATGAAAATGATATATAATAGATCAAAATGATATATTATGTATATTATGTATCAAATCAGTGGTGGGGAAAATTGGAAGAGTCCCAATGTCCTCATCCTTCACAGCAGAATGTCAACTGGAACTGTGTAAAATCTAAATATGTAGTTAAAAAAAAAAACCCATTAGCCCTAACCTTGTAATGCTTTTTATGACCACTTTTTTTTTTTAATTTAGAGGAATATTTTAAGGAATACTTTTTGTGATAAAGAAGCATCTACCTTGAAACTCAGCAATTTCTTTGCTTTTATTCACTTTCAGTTTCCTATTCTTGTGTTACAATCAAGGTTTAAAACCCTTAAAATTAAAAGATGACCATGGATTTCTGTTTCTGACCATGGTAGAGTAACAGAGATTGTACTGCCCCCTTGCTGTAGATAACTATAAAACTGGTCAAAATATATGAAGCAACTATTTTTTTTAATTTAAATTCCAGCTAGTTAACATACAATGTAATATTAGTTTCAGGTGTGCAATATAGTGATTCAATACTTACATACAACACCTGGTACTCATCACAGCACATGCACTCCTGAATCCCCATCACCTATTTAACTCATACCCCACCCACTTCCCCTCTGGTAACCCTCAGTATGTTCTCTATAGTTAAGAGTCTATTTCTTGGTTTGCTTCTCTCTTTTTCCCCCCCTATGATCATGTGTTTTATTTCTTAAATTCCACATATGAGGGGCACCTGGGTGGCTTGGTGAGTTAACCGGCTGCCTTCGGCTCAGGTCATGATCCCGGGATACTGGGATGGAGCCCCCCATCAGGCTCCTTGCTCAATGGGGAGCCTGCTTCTCCCTCTCCCTCTGCCTGCAGCTCCTCTTGCTTGTGCTCTCTCTCTTGCTCTCTCTCTCTTTGTCAAATAAATAAAATCTTTTTAAAAAATTCCACGTATGACTGACATTATATGGTATTTGTCTTTCTCTGACTAACTTCGCTTAACATTATACTCTCTAGCTCCATCCACATCATTGCAAATGGCAAGATTTCATTCTTTTTAATGGCTGAGTAATATTCCAGAATATATCCCACATCTTCTTCTTCTTTTTTTTTACGATTTTATTTATTTATTCATGAGAGAGAGAGAGAAAGCACAAGCAGGGGGAGCGGCAGGCAGAGGGAGAAGCAGGCTCCCCGCTGGGCAGGGAGCCCGATGCGGGGCTCGATCCCGGGACCCTGGGATCATTACCTGAGCTGAAGGCAGTCACTTAACCAACTGGAGCCACCCAGGTGCCCTCTTCCACATCTTCTTTATCCATTCATCAGTCGATGGACATTTGGGCTCTTTCCATAATTTGGCTATTGTTGACAATGTTGCTATAAATATCAGGGTGCTATATCCCTTCAAATCAGTATTTTTGTATCCTTTGGGTAAATACCTAGTAGTGCAATTGCTGGATCAGAGGGTAGTTCTAATTTAACTTTTTGAGGAAGCTCCATACTGTTTTCCAGGGTGGCTGCGCCAGTTTGAAGCAGCGATTTTCAAGCATTGAACAGTAGGCACTGCAGGGCTCTAATCCTCAAGAGAAGAGAAAACATGAGTTGAACTCTGCACTTACTCCAGCTGTCTGCATGAGGGAGTTTTCCAAACTGTGGCACAGGAAAGTGGATCCCAGAGACCCGTGAGCTGATGGGGTGGCTGAAATGCGTGTGCCAGAGAAACAGAGAGAAGGAAGCAGTGCAGAGACGGATCTCCTAGAAATCTTTGGTGACCACTTGAGCCTTTGGCTGACACAGCCCACGAGGACAGATGCAGAATGGCTACTGTGGGTTTGTGAGCTAAACGGAGCTTTCTGAAGTCACAAAGTGCTGGGGAATGCTGGAGTTCTAACCAGCTAGGGTGGAGAGGGCTCACTGAACAGAGGGGGCATTTAGCCGAGACCTCTGAAAGGCCATAATTTAAGAGTAGAGCTACACAAGTCCTAGAGCAGCCTGCCCTAGACCTACCCGACCAGAGTCCAAGGGGAAAAATCTGATCTGTCAGTAAATTAACTGCCTTATATAACAGAACGCAACATTCATAAATAAAAATGACCTATAGGTGTTTTGTTTCATCTCTTCTCTTCCCTCCTCTTGCCTTCACCTCTTCTTTCTATCCCCCCTTCCCTACTTCCTTCCTTTCAATTTTCTGGGTTTTTTAAATCAGCATTTTCTGTTAGCATTGTTGAATCAATTAGATAGTTTCTATAATTTACCAAGACCTCAAGCAGTTGACATAATAAAGGAATTTTCCAATGATCGATTCAATTCATTCATAGTACCATCTGGGTATGGTGGTTATTTTAGGGGTACATCTTCAAGAACCTATGCAGTTTATTGCAATATGATTGGCTGATTAAGGTTTTCTCCTACTTCAGATCATTTTGGTAATTTATATGTGCCTGTATAATCACCCATTTTGGTTAATGTTAGTGTTTATTGAATGAAACTATGCATGGTAAGAATCTCTAATTTCTAACCCTTTTTCTAGGTGTAGCTTTGCTCTGTCAACTCAAACTTTATCTATCAGGTCTTCTGTTTTGTTGTTATCAGAGTGGCAAAAAAATTTGTCAATTTAATTCCTCTCTTCAAAGAGTCAGTCTCTGGTTTTACTGACCAATCTCCCTTTTTAAAAAGTATTTTTTTGTTTTCATAATATTGTATTTTCTCTTTTGAAAAGCATTCCTTCTTTTGTTTTATGATCTGCATTTTCTTTGTTTTGCTTTGAAAGTTTTTTTCTTCATTAATTTGAATGTCTTATTATCTGTTTTCAGTGCTTCACATAAGTACATTCATAACTTTGACAGTTCTTAAACCTGCTTTTTAAAAACTTCCTATTCATATGGTATTTATTAGCTTGAAGAGTGAAATGGTGAACTTGAAAGTTGAAAAAATAGTGCACTTAGAAAATTTCCCTCTTACCATCCTCCAAATTGCCTCCAAACATTTATTTCCATTATAATTCTAAGGTCAAGTTTTAATGATATTGACATTTTGTTCTATATCTTTATTTCCTATACTCACCTAGTCTTAATTCTCTATTTTAAAAATATCAGTAACCTCCATTTATCATTTTGGCTCATGACATCTTTAACACAAGTTCTTTTTTATTTTTTCCTTTAGTCATTTGGTTCTTTTAATCACTTTTCAGACGTGATCTTCATAGAGGCCCATAGTGCTTTATACCTTGGGTCTTTACATGTTTGAGAAAAACTTTTGGTTGTTTTAATGTATGGATGACAGTGGCTGGTAAGTCATTCAGAGCTCAATCAGGGAAGTAGAATGCTGAGTTTGGCATGTAAGATTCAGAATAGGAAATAAATAAATTTTACACAGCTGCAGAGGATCTGGAAAGCAAAGATTCTGGAGGGAGTGAAGAATCTGAGAAGTCACCAATTTGAGATGAGTGCTGAAGTGAGAGTGCAAAGAGGAAGCACATGGGAAGGTCCATGGGAAGCTATGTCTCTACTACCTCCGTCTCTCTTGTCTTCTGTCAAGCAACTGGTGTTCAGCCTGTGGCTGCTATTGATCAACAGGATCATCATTTGAGAGGAAGAGCTGGAAATGAAGCAGAGAGAGCAAGGGTAAGCTGTAGTATCCCACCCCCACCTCCATCATGGCAACCTTCAGACCTGTAATCATACACCAAGGAGAAGTCTGGGAAATGTAGTTTTAACCAAACTGACAGCACAAACTTCTAACTGGGTATAAAAATTCTTGTAATTTTTCACAGCTTTGCTTTCATGTGAATACTCTCAAAGTCCTTCCCCACTTTATAACTCAACCCTCAGATCACAAAATATACATTAACATCCATTTTGATTTCTGTTATGTATAACTTTTAATTAAAAAAAAGTCTTTGCATTTGAGGATTTGAGGAAAGAATTGGCTTCTTAAAAAAATAATTTGGAAGCTTATTTTCTTTCTCTGAGGCTGAAGCAATTTAAATAGTACCAACTCTTTCTATTCTATTTCTATTGAGAAATTGACTAATTAAAATATTGGAACATTTTGTTGTTTTGTTTCCTTGTTTGGTGACAGCATAAAGAGAGGAGTTTTTTGGGAACTTCTTCAACTTCCTTCATGGATTTAATTAATTTGCTTTTTCTATTTCTTCTTGAGACAGGTTTAATAACTGTTCAATTCCAGAAAATAATTCTTTTTAATCTAAGTAGGAGTGATGTTCTTAATTACTATTTTTATTTGTTTGTTTTCAGCTTTTCTTGAGTATAGTTGACACAAAATGTTACATTAGTTTCAGGTGTACAGCTTAGTGATTTGACAAGTTTATACATTATGCTGTGTTCACCACAAGTGTAGCTATGATCTGTCCTATTACATCGCTATTACAATATCATTGACTGTATTTTTTTTTTAAAGATTTTATTTATTTATTTGAGACAGAGAGAATGAGAGACAGAGAGCATGAGAGGGAGGAGGGTCAGAGGGAGAAGCAGACTCCCTGCTGAGCAGGGAGCCTGATGCGGAACTCAATCCCGGGACTCCAGGATCATGACCTGAGCCGAAGGCAGTCGCTTAACCAACTGAGCCACCCAGGCGCCCCTCATTGACTGTATTTCTTATGCTGTGCCTTTTATTCCAATGACTTATCCATTCTATGTGGGAAGCCTGTATTTCCCTCTCCTCTTCACTGATTTTTGCCCATCACCCTAGGCCCCTCCCCTCTGGTGACCATCAGTTTGTTCTCTGTATTTACAAGTCTGATTTTGCTTTTTGTTTATTTTTTTTTATTTTATTTTTCTTAGACTCCACTTAATGAGTGGAATCATATGGTATTTGTCTTTCTCAGTCTGGCTTATTTCACTTAGCATAATACCCTCTAGGTCCACCCATGTTGTCTCAAATGGCACAATCTCATCCTTTCTTATAGTTGCATAATATTCCTGTGTGTGTGTGTGTGTGTGTGTGTGTGTGTGTGTGAGTCACATCTTTATCCATCTACTGCTAGACAGGTTGCTTCTAAATCTTGGCTATTGTAAATAATGCTGCAATAAACATAGGGGTGCATATATCTTTTTGAATTAGTGTTTTCATTTTCCTTGGCTGAACACCCAATAGTGGAATTATTGAATCATAAATTACTATTATTGAAAGTAGAACTCCTTCATTGGGTTTTTAATTTCATTGACATCTGATGTGTGATTTTCAAATTTACCTTATCATTTGTGATAGTGCTTTGTTCCTATCTCATACTATTGTTATTCTTTCTTTTAACAAATAATTTCTTTTTATTTATTTATTTATTTATTTATTTATTTATTTATTTATTTATTGAAAGAGAGAGAGAGAGCACAAGCAGGGGGAGCGGCAGAGGGAGAAGGAGAAGCTGACTCCCTGTGGAGCAGGAAGCCCCTTGTGGGGCCCAATCCTAGGACCCTGGGATCATGACCTGAGCCAAAGGCAGACAGACACTTAACCAACTGAGCCACCCAGGCATCCCTTAACTAATAATTTCAAGTATACTTAATATTTTATTTATATCTGATAATTGCATTATCTGAAGTTTTGAGGTTCTCATTTTGATATATGTAATTTCTGAAGACTCTTGTTCATGATGGATTGATTTTTGTGTTCTTGTTGCTTTTATTTTATTTTTTTGAGATTATCAAATTTATTTATATTCTTTTTAAAATTAATTAATTTTTTTATGTTTTGTTAGTCACCATACAGTACTTCATTAGGTTTTGATGTAGTGTTCCATGATTCATTGTTTGCGTATAACACCCAGTGCTCCTTGCAATACGTGCCCTCCTTAATACCCATCACCAGGCTATACCATCCCTCCGCCCCCCCTCCCCTCTGAAACCCTCAGTTTTCTGGAGTCCATAGTCTCTCATTGTTCATCTCTCACTCTGATTTCCCCCCCTTCATTTTTCCCTTCCTTTTCTAATGTCCTCCATCCTATTCCTTATGTTCCACAAATAAGTAAAACCGTATGATAATTGTCTTTCTCTCCTTGACTTATTTCACTTAGCATAATCTCCTCCAGTCCCATCCATGTTGATGCAAGTGGTGGGTATTCATCCTTTCTGATGGCTGAGTAATATTCCATTGTATATATGGACCACATCTTCTTTATCCATTCATCTGTTGAAGGGCATCTCGACTCCTTCCACAGTTCGGCTATTGTGGACATTGCTGCTAGGAACATTGGGGTGCATGTGCCCCTTCTTTTCACTACATATAAATTTATTTTCTAATTTTGAATTTGTACTTATGTTGGGCAGAGTTCTGTCAGAATCTTGTGAGCTCTGGGTCAAGCATGTTTCTCCTGAAGATGATTTGTGTTGGCTTTTGCCAGAAATCCCAGGGTTGTTTTTAATCTAAGACCACTTTTTATGATAATTTCTTAACTTGGGAGTCCAAGATCATGCATTGAACATTTGAACCCCTATCCTGTATGAGAGCAGAGGTTTGCCTATCAATTCTCAAGTGAGACATTCCTTTTTCCCAGATAGGGCCCAGGCCAAAATAGATAAGTTATTTGGAATGTCCTTCTTTTCTGGAAAGCATTGTTCCTTTCCAATATCCCCCCCCCCTTTTTTTTTTTTTACCAAGAGAGTAGCTCTTCGAGAGTCTTGGTTCATGTAGGGGTCTTATTCCAACCCCTTGCACAGGCCCAACATCTTATCTCCCTGTCCCTGAAGGTCATTAAATTTCAAGCTCCTTCGTTTCTTTAACTGGCAAATGATGCCAGAGTGAAGGTACCTTCTGCTTTTCCGTTTCTTTTTGGTTTTGCCTGGGAGACTCCTCTTTCTTTAAGCTCAGGCATAGAATTAAAAGTATACTTCACCAACATTTCTGGTTGCTTTTCAGTGAGAAGTCCCCTTCTGCAATATGCCTTGCACATAATATTAATGGAATTGGAAATCTGCCACACAGTTTTAGTTTCTTCTGCTGCTTAAAATTTAACTTTAATTTTTAACAAGATTTTATAGGTACATAATTTAAAAAGTCAATTGTTTCTACTAAGATAGCTACAAAGGATGGAATTTTCTTGCCCTTTACCTCCTCAATTCAAGCTCTCCAAAGACAATCACATTCAACTCTTTTTTAAAAAAATTATTTTATTATTTTTAAAAAATATTTTATTTATTTATTTGACAGAGAGAGAGACAGCGAGAGAGGGAAAACAAGCAGGGGGAGTGGGAGAGAGAGAAGCAGGCTTCCCACGAAGCAGGGAGCCCAATGTGGGGCTTGATCCCAGAATCTGGGATCATGACCTGAGCTGAAGGCAGATGCTTAAAGACTGAGCCACCCAGGCACCCCACATTCAACTCTTTTGTATAATTTTCTTACCCATGTCTTTCTTGATGTTTTATTTTTAGATACTCCCTATTGAATTTCTACTACAGGCTTTCTTAATCACATATACATGCCCCTTCTCCTCGTCCTCCAAATAATTATATCTTTTTAAATGAGATCAACATGCAGGGTTTATATTACTACAATTATGTAAATATTATTCCTAGCACAACCATGTCATACATTTCATAACCCGATTTTTTTTGGGGGGAGTAACAGTCACTTCTATTTTTTGTTTTGTGTGATAGTCACTTATACGTGTCCCTATTTTATTGCCAAATGCTGTGAGAAGTATAATGCTTCTCTCAATGTATTCAAACACATGAGTTATTCTATCAGTTTTCTCTCTCTACATCTCTCCTGGAGCCCCCTGCCGTTGGTGCCTGTCTAGTCGAGACTGCTTGCTCTTCACTGCAGAGCTGTCACCTGAGAACTGCAGGGGAGAAACTGAAGGGTGATGATTGTCTAGAGTGGGGATAGCGGTGGGCGTTTGAGTCATACAGGTATATACACTTATCAGAGCTCAGCAAATGTGCACTCAATTTGTGTATTTCATTGTATGCAAATTTTGTATCAAAAGGACAAAAGCATAAACAAATATTCAACTTTAGTTAGTGGCACATTGGCTGAAGTATTTAGGGGGAAGTGTACTGATGTCTGTAACTTTGAAATGTGTCCAGAAAATAAGATGAATAAGTGGATGGATAGGTAAAAGGATGGGTAAGCATGTTAAAACAAATAGAGTAAAATGTTAATGGTAAAGTCTAGATGAGGGTATAGAGTAAATTCACTGTAGAATTCCTTCAACTCTCCTGAATATTTGAACATTTTTATAATAAAATATTGGAGGGAAAAAGAGAGAAGATAGTAAAATGAATTAGTCTGTGTAGGGGTCTAAACAGGCTCTCAAGATAAATGTATCAATTATAGCAGTGCTGGTAAGGAGCTAAGGAAGGATAAATGAATTATAAACTTAGCTACTTGTCTTTGGAGTCTAATTTTTCAGTGTTCTGTCTCAAATATATCCAAATTCAAAGGAGCTGTAAGTTTGCCTGACTATTTCCAGGGAGAATCAGCGGAGCTATAGGGGAGGAGGAGAGCAGAAATCCTAGAGGCAGGAGCTCTTCATGAATGCGTGTGCCCACAGCAAACACTTCCGCCCTTGAGTGTCAGCTCGCCTAGAGGATCAGAGCTTTTATCCAGCCTCAGGGTGGAATATTCTTTGACTTAGGAAAGTTGTCACACTGACAACTTTATTTTTACCAGTGACATAGATAGTCATCGACATAATCATACCAAATAAGCATGGTGTTCAGAAGGCAATTACAGAGGGCTCTGGGTTGCTATGGTGATAGACCAGTCAGCCAGACCTGATATTTCTCTCCCAACTTATTAAAATAGCTTTAAAGAAATAGAAAAAGATAAAAACTAGCAAACACACTGGAAAATGAAGATAAAAGATGTCAGAGTTGGAGTGGAATTTCTTCAGAACACACCATTTTAGGATGATCAAGGAGCATCATCTTAGATCACTCACCTTCTTGTCCACCTTATGCAAACAGACAGTTTGGAGCCCCTCAGAGAATTGAGGAAGGCTTTGAGTGATGCCTCCTAAATCTGGGACACAGGAGTTCACTGGAAAGCAGTGGATCTTACTCCAAAACTCAGACTCCTGATCCTTTCTTTCTCTATTCACTGAGAGATTAATATTCCTAGCCACAAATATGATAGGAGTAGAAGATGGGCAGAGGTCCATTGTATCCTTGGATTCTTTGTCACTGAAGAAATTCACCAAACAGTCGCAGAGACAGGCAGGGTTCTGGGGAGCAGTGCTCACATAGGATTTAATGCTCCATGTACTACAGTTCACCGGAACAAAAGCTGTAAACATCTGAATTAGCTGTAGAGATCTCCAGCTGTTGGATCAAGTGAACAGCCAGTCTCAGGACAGCAGACTCATGCTAAATGAATACTGTTAGACTCTACTAATTAAATTAGTAGCTGTCCAGGTTTACCTGACATTCTTATCTAGGTCTGAGATGAGGAGGTGCCAGCACTGGAGAGGACAGTGAGAAGAGCTAAGGACATCCCACACTGTCGCCAAATTCTAAGTAAACGTCTCTATTTGAAGTAAGTAAACAGAAAAACTCTATGGATACTATACAAAGAATGCAACATAGGTACAACAAGTGCTCTGTTGATGATTATGAGAAGAGCAAATATCTGAAAATGATTTTTTTCCACAGAAAAAGAACACTTTATTATTTTATTTTTTATATTTTATTTTTATTTATTTTTTAAGATTTATTCATTTTAGAGGTGGGGAAGGGACAGAGGGAGATGGAAAGAGAGAATCTCAAGCAGACTCCCCACTGAGGGCGGAGTCCAAGGTGGTCCTTGATCCCATGACCCTGAGATTATGACCTGGGCTGAAATCAAGAATGGGACATTGGGGCTCCTGGGTGGTGTAGTCGGTTAAGCATCTGCCTTCCACTCAGGTCATGATCCTGGAGTCCTTGTATTGAGCCCCATGTCAGGTTCCTTTCTCAGTGGGGAGACTGCTTCTCCTATGTCTACCTGCCTCCCCCCGCCCCCGGTTAGTGCTCTCTCTCTCTCTCAAAATCTTTAAAAAAAATGAGTAGGATGCTTAGGGGTGCCTGGGTGGCTCAGTCCATTAAGCCTCTGACTCTTGGTTTTGGCTCAGGTCATGATCTCAGGGTCCTGAGATCAAGCCCTTTACTGGGCTCCATGCTCAGCTGGGAGTCTGCTTCCCTTCCCTCCCTCTCCCTCTGCCTCTGGCCCTCCCCCCACCCCCCTTGTGATCTCTTTTTCAAATAAATAAATAAATCTTTAAAGAAAGAAGAGTCAGACACTTAACCAACTGAGATACCCAGGTGCCCCAAAAAAGAACATTTTAGAAATCAGTTATTGGTTTCTTTCCTAAAAGATGAAAAAAAAATCTCTACAACACAAAGATTGAGGAACACATTAAAGTGAGAGTAGAAATGCAAAATGTTCTGGCTTACATAAATAATGCATAACAATCTGAAATATGATAGAGTATTTTTATAGCAGTGACAGTGGAAAGCTGAAAACTCTGTCGTGTTTTAGAAAACAAACCTGGAACACTTTCAGAATACAGAGGGGGAAAACTGAAGAGAAGAAACTGATCAAGAAGATGATAGATGGGAAAGAGAGAGTAGAGATTTTGTTTCAATAAATTAAATGAGAAAAACAAGGACATGACATTGGCTGACAGTGAGGAAAAACCATCCAGAGCTAAATAAAACCTTAAATTCAAAATTTGAAAAGGCTCTCGCTCTCTTTTGTTCTTGATAAAGTTAACAAAATATTCAACATGTAGGAATATCCTGGCAAGAATTTTAATATCAAAAGAGGAAGAAAAAAATTTTGTAAAAAAAAATTGTAAGTATCCAGGTTGAAAAGGAGCGTTAAGTGTAAAAACAAAAACATGAAGCAGGCTTCAGGTTATTCCCCCATGATATGTAATCACAGAAGACAATGGAATAATATCGACCATCTTCTAAGGGGGAAATAAGATGATGTAAAAATTCTATACTTTGTCAAATGTTTTGGGTGCTCAAAAGTCAGAGATATCCTGCGATCAGCAAAAACTCTGAAAAGTAATAGTTACTCTTCCTTTCTTAAGAAAATTTCTCAGTTATGCATTCCAGTTACTTGAATAAATCCAAGGCTAAAGAAAGAGCTCTGGTTCTGCTCTGGTGCTAAAAACCTCATACAGCCTGTTCTCATGAAACAGTTTGTACAAAATACAAAGACAACTCCTTGAGATCTGAAAGGTGAACAAAAGGATGCAGGTTTTGGAGAGGAATTAAATCATGTGGTGGCTACATAGTGTTGTATTTGTGTTTAACTTTTTTTTTGTTGTTGTTCCTCTCTTAAAGCCTTGTTTTAAGAGCAGGCTACATTTCTTTCTTTTTTTTTTTTTTTTAAGATTTTACTTATTTATTTGAGAGAGAATGAGATAGAGAGAGAGCATGAGAGGGGGGAGGGTCAATGGGAGAAGCAGACTCCCTGCTGAGCAAGGAGCCCGACGCGGTACTTGATCCTGGGACTCCAGGATCATGACCTGAGCCGAAGGCAGTCGCTTAACCAACTGAGCCACCCAGGCGCCCAAGAGCAGGCTACATTTCATGGAAAGGCAATATGGTCACAGTAGCACTGGCAGCGAAATCTTTGCAGGAAACCTTGTCTTTCTGGCCAGGAACCAAAAAAAGTGGGTTTTTTTCTGTGGGCCAGATAGAATGGGGAGAATCTCAGAGCCCAGGCGAGGTCTGTTTTTTGTAATCCCTTGAGTAGCTGCTTAGAAAAAGAAATTCAGCCAAAGCCAACTGATGAGTTAGAATGAAATGCTAAATATATTCAAAGAATCAAAGAGAAGGCAAGAAAGTGGAAATATTTAAAAAATAAAGAAGAAAAATTAGACCAAGAAAAACTGATAATACAATGGGAGCCTAAATCCAAATTAATTGTTATATTAAATGTTAATGTATAATCACTCTAATTATAAGACAGATATAAACAGAGTGGATAAAAAGCAAGACACTATAATTCTTCCTGAAGATGCACACTCTGAATATAAAGACACATACAGATTAAAAGAAAAAGACACGACATGCAAACTGTATGCACAAGAAGAATGAAATCATTATTCTAAATATTACATAGAATAGACTTCAAGACAAGAATGTTACCAGAAACAAAAGGGATATTTCATAATGATAAGAGGAACAGTTCATCAGAAAGACACAACAATTATAAGTATGTATGTCTTTAACAACAGAATCTCAAAATACATGTAGCAAACATTGACAGAATGAAAGGAAGAAATAGATAATTCCACAATTACAGTATTTTACAAATAACACCCCTCTTCCAGGATTTGATAGAACAACTGGACAAAAAAATTCAGGAGAGCCCCAGAATATCTGAACAACACTGTTGACCCCTTGGATGTGATTGATGTTTATAGAACACTACATCCAAAACTGTAGACTACGCATTCTTTACATATGCACATGGTGTATTCATGATGACAGATCACATGCTGGGCCACAAAACAAGTCTCAATAAATTTAACAGGACTTACATCATGCAGAGTGTATTATTTGACCACAATAGAATTAAAGTGAAATTAATAACTAGAGGGTGTTATGCTAAACAAAATAAGTCAATCAGAGAAAGACAATTATCATATGATCTCACTGATAAGAGGAATTTGTGAAACAAGACAGGGGATCATAGGGGAAGGGAAGGAAAAATGAAACAAGGTGAAACCAGAGAGGGAGACAAATAAGAGACTCTTAATCTCAGGAAACAAACTGAGGGTTGCTGGAGTGGAGGGGGGTGGGAGGGATGGGGTGGCTGCGTGATGGACTTTGCAGAGGGTATGTGCTATGGTGAGTGCTGTGAATTGTGTAAGACTGATGAATCACAGACCTGTACCCCTGAAACAAATAATACATTATCTGTTAATAAAAAATTTAACAGAATAATAAAAAGAGATCCAGAAAAACCATGAATACCTGGAAATTAAACAGCATATTTCTTCTTCTTTTTTTTTTTTAACATGTAATGCTTCATGAATTTGTGTGTCATCCTTGTGCAGGGGCCAAGTTAATCTTCTTGGTGTTTTTCCAATTTTAGTATATGTGCTGCCGAAGTGAGCACATGAAATACCTTATTTCTAAATGATTCATGGGCCAAAGACAAAATCACAAAGGAAATTAGAAAATATTTTGAACTGAATGACAATGAATACAACATGCCAAAGCTTATAAGAAGCAGAGAAAGCAGTCTTGAGAAGGAATCTATAGATTTATATACTTATATTAGGAAAGAAGAAAGATTTAAAATCAAGGACTAAGATCCCACTTTAAGAAACTAGGAAAAGAAGAGCAGAGTAAGAATAAAACTAGTAGAAGGAAGGAAATTATAAAGAGAAGAGAGTAAGTCATTGAAAGAGAACAGACAATAGAGAAAATTAACAAATCTGAAAGCTGGTCCTTTGAAGAGATCCACAAAATTGCCGAACTTATAATGAGACTGATGAAAAAAAGGGAGAGAACACAAATCACTATTAGCAGGGATGAGGAGGAATTATCAGCTACAGATCCTTCAAAAATTAAAAGGCTAATAAGAAAATATTATGAGCCTTTTTTTTTTTCCAACATGTTAAAAAAACTTAAGACAAAATGGAGAAATTTCTTGGAAAATGCAACTTACCAAAAATGACAAAAGAAAAAACAGAAAATCACAATAACCCTATTATATGTATTAAAGATCAAATTTATTATCAAAAACTATCTCACTGAGACAAATCTAGGTCCCAATGATTTCAATGGTGAAGTCTATGAAAAATTTCATGAAAAAAAACCTTACCTTATACAAATTTTTTCAGAAAATAGAAGTGATCACTGCACAACTTATTCTAAGATGCTAGAATTATTTTTATATCAAAACATTCAAAGAAATTACAAGAAAACTACAGATCATTATCTCTCATAATTATAGATATAAAAATCATTAACAAAATATTAGCTAATGGGCAAAGGGGATCAAAAAGTACAACTTCCAGGAATAAAATAAATAAGTCATGGGGACATAATCTACAGCATGGTGACTGTAGTTAATAATACCGTCTTGCATATTTGGAAGTTGCTATGAGAGATCTTAAAAGTTCTCATCACGGGGGGCAGAGCAAGATGGCAGAGGAGTAGGAGACCAGGATTTTGTCTGGTCTCAGGAATTCAGCTGGGTAGGGATCAAACCATTCTGAACACCTACGAACTCAACAGGAGATCGAAGAAAAGAAGAGCAACAACTCTCTCATCAGAAAAGCGACCACTTTCTGGAAGGTAGATGTGCGGAGAAGTGAATCCGAGGCGATATTTGGGAGGAGAGACTGCAGGGGAGGGGCCTCCGTCGGCCGCTTCTGGCAAGTGATAGAACCACGGAGCACAAAATCGGAACTTTTAAAAGTCTGCTCCGCCGAGGGACGTCACTCTGGTGGCTAAGCGGGGGGTGGAACCGTCTGGGACAGTGTGGTCTCAGGACCCTCGGGGTCACAGAAAGACCGGGGATGCCTGAGTGTGGCCGAGCTCCCAGGTATCGGAGCGGGGAAGCCGGCTGCAGAGGCGGAGCCCAGGCGCGGGCTCTCAGCTCGGGGTGGCCATAAACCGTGATCCGCGGCACAGTCGGGCCCCTGCTCCTCCAGCAGGGACCCCACAAGCGGCAGATCCGGGGAGACTCCCCTTCCTCCCCCGGGAGGAGCCGCGCGGGAGCGCACCACAGGGATCTGCTGGTTTGGAGACTCCACCCGGGGTCGGGTGCCAGAGATAGAAACGCGCGGTCACAGGCCGGGTGAGCACGGAGTGCGGCCGGAGACCGGGGAGACGGGAGTGACTGACGGCTTTTCTCTGGGGGCTCACTGAGGAGCGGGCCCGAGCTCTCGGCTCCTCCGGAGCGGAGATTGGGAGGCCGCCATTTTCACTCTCCGCCTCCAAAGCTGTACGGAAAGCTCGCAGGGAACAAAAGCCCCGGAGAGCAAACCCGAGCAGATTCCTTAGCCGGGAGGGGGCAAGGGCGGGGCAATTCCGCCTCCGGCAGAGACATTTGGAAACCACGGCAACAGGCCCCTCCCCAGAAGATCAGCAAGAACTGCCAGCCAAGACCAAGTTTACTGATCAATAAGAGCGGCAGAACTCTAGCGCTAGGGGAATACTGCACATAGAATCCATGGCTTTTTTACCATGATTCCTTAGTCATTCAAAGTTAATTTTTTTTAAACTACCCTTTTTTTTTTTTAATTTTTCTTTTTCCCTTTTTCAACCAACATCTTATCAATCCCTTTTTTAAAAAAACATTTTTATTTTTCATTGTTAGAGTCATATTCTATC
This sequence comes from Mirounga leonina, assembly GCF_011800145.1. Taxonomy (NCBI): domain Eukaryota; kingdom Metazoa; phylum Chordata; class Mammalia; order Carnivora; family Phocidae; genus Mirounga; species Mirounga leonina. Next base: position 26,853,315 of record NW_023270268.1, read on the forward strand.
CCTTCATAGTAGTTACCCTTATCTTTGGCATATACATATAAGTTGTTCTCTCATTAAAATTTTGAGATAATTTCTTCTAACAGATCAAAATATACCCTAAATCTCTAGTGTATGGTTTTGTTCTACTCTCCTGCCTGATCACATTCTCTCCCTTTTTTTCTTTTTTTTTTTAAATCCTTTCTTTTTTCAAACATCTTATCAATTCCTTTTATAAAATTTTTTATAATTTTCATCTTTACAGTCATATTCCACCCCTTCATCATATCAACCCTTATTTTTGTACATATATAAGTTTTTCTTTCTTTAAAATTTTGGGAGGCACTTTCTTATAACAGACCAAAATACATCCAAAATCTAGTGTGTGGCACTAATCTATGCACCAGACTGATCATATTTGATCATATTCTGATTTTTTTTGTTTTGTTCTGTTTTTGTTTGTTTTTATCTTTTTCTTTTTTTTTCTTTTTCTTTTTTCTTTCTTTCCCTTTCTTTTCCCCTGCCATCAGGTCTTTTCTGATTTGTTTAGAGTATATTTTCTGGGCACGTTGTTACCCTGTTAGCATTTTGTTCTCTCATTAATCTATTCTCCTCTGGACAAAATGACAAGATGGGAAAAATCACCTCAACAAAAAGAACAAGAGGTAGTACCGACTGCCAGGGACCTACTCAATACAGACATTAGTATGATGTCAGATCTAGAGTTCAGAATCATCACTTTAAAGATACTAGCTGGGCTTGAAAAAAAGCATGGAAGTTATTAGAGAAACGCTTTCTGGAGAAATAAAAGAACTAAAGTCTAACCAAGTCAAAATCAAAAAGGCTATTAATGAGGTGCAATAAAAAATGGGGGCGCTTGGGGCACCTGGGTGGCTCAGTCGTTAAGCATTCGCCTTCGGCTCAGGTCATGCTCCCAGGGTCCTGGGATCGAGCCCCGCATTGGGCTCCCTGCTCAGCCAGAAGCCTGCTTCTCCCTCTCCCAATCCCCCTGCTTGTGTTCCCTCTCTCGCTGTCTCTCTCTCTGTCAAATAAATAAATAAAATCTTTAAAAAAAAAATGGGGGCGCTAACTGCTAGGATAAATGAGGCAGAAGAGAGAATCAGTGATACAGAAGACCAAATGATGGAAAATAAAGAAGCTGAGAAAAAGAGAGATAAACAACTACTGGATCACGAGGGCAGAATTCGAGAGATAAGCGATACCATAAGACGAAACAACATTAGAATAATTGGGACCCCAGAAGAAGAAGAGAGAGAGAGGGGGGCAGAAGGTATATTGGAGCAAATTATAGCAGAGAACTTCCCTAATTTGGGGAAGGAAACAGGCATCAAAATCCAGGAGGCACAGAGACCCCTCTCAAAATCAATAAAAATAGGTCAACACCCCGACATCTAATAGTAAAACTTAGGAGTCAGAGACAAAGAGAAAATCCTGAAAGCAGCTTGGGAGAAGAGATCTGTAACCTACAATGGTAGAAACTTTAGATTGGCAACAGACCTATCCACAGAGACCTGGCAGGCCAGAAAGGACTGGCAGGATATATTCAGAGCACTAAAGGAGAAAAATATGCAGCCAAGAATGCTATATACAGCTAGGCTGTCATTGAAAATAGAAGGAAAGATAAAAAGCTTCCAGGACAAACAAAAACTAAAGGAATTTGCAAACACAAAACCAGCCCTACAAGAAATATTGAAAGGGGTCCTCTAAGCAAAGAGAGAGCCTAAAAGCAACATAAACCAGAAAGGAACACAGACAATATACAGTAACAGTCACCTTAAAGGCAATACAATGGCACTAAATTCCTATCTTTCAATAGTTTCCTCCTAAGAGGAAAGTATATAGCAATACAAGCCTTTCTCAAGAAACAAGAAAGGTCTCAAATACACAACTTAACCTACACCAAAGGAGCTGGAGAAAGAACAGCAAATAAAGCCTAAACCCAGCAGGAGAAGAGAAATAATAAAGATCAGAGCAGAAATGAAATAGAAACCAAAAGAACAGTAGAACAGATCAATGAAACTAGGAGCTGCTTCTTTGAAAGAATTAACAAGATTGATAAACTCCTGGCCAGACTTATCAAAAAGAAAAGAGAAATGACCCAAATCAACAAAATCATGAATGAAAAAGGAGAGACCACAACCAACACCAAAGAAATACAAATAATTATAAGAACATATTATGAGCAATTCTTTGCAAGCAAATCAGATAATCTGGAAGAAATGGATGCATTCCTAGAGATGTATCAACTACCAAAACTGAACCAGGAAGAAATAGAAAACCTGAACAGACCTATAACCACTAAGAAAATTGAAGCAGTCATCAAAAATCTCCCAATAAACAAAAGACCAGGGCCAGATGGCTTCCAGGGGAATTCTACCAAACATTTAAAGAAGAATTAATACCCATTCTTCTGAAACTGTGCCAAAAAATAAAAATAGAAGGAAAACTTCCAAACTCGTTTTATGAGGCCACCATTACCTTGATCCCCAAATCAGACAAACACCCCATCAAAAAGGAGAATTACAGACCAATATCCTTGATGAACATGGTTGCAAAAATTCTCACCAAAATACTAACCAATAGATCCAACAGTACATTAAAAGAATTATTCACCATGACCAAGTGGGATTTATCCCTGGGCTGCAAAGTTGGTTCAACATCCGCAAATCAATCAACTTAATACAATACTTTAACAAAAGAAAGAACAAGAATCATATGATCCTCTCAATAGATGCAGAAAAAGCATTTGACAAAGTACAGCATTCTTTCTTGATCAAAACTCTTCAGAGTATAGGCATAGAGGGGACATACCTCAATATCATAAAAGCCATCTATGAAAAACCCACAGCAAATATCATTCTCAATGGGGAAAAACTGAGAGCTTTCCCCCTAAGGTCAGGAACACAGCAGGGATGTCCACTCTCACCACTGCTATTCAACATAGTATTAGAAGTCCTAGCCACAGCAATCAGACAACAAAAAGAAATAAAAGGCATCCAAATTGGCAAAGAAGAAGTCAAACTCTCACTCTTTGCAGATGATAGGATACTTTATGTGGAAAACCCAAAAGACTCCACCCCGAAACTGCTAGAACTCATACAGGAATTCAGTAAAGTGGCAGGATATAAAATCAATGCACAGAAATCAGTGGCATTCCTATACACCAACAACAAGACAGAAGAAAGAGAAATTAAGGAGTCAATCCCATTTATAATTGCACCCAAAACCATAGGATACCTAGGAAGAAATCTAACCAAAGAGGCAAAGGATCTGTACTCAGAAAACTATAAAATACTCATGAAAGAAATTGAGGAAGACACAAAGAAATGGAAAAACATTCCATGCTCATGGATTGGAAGAACAAATATTGTGAAGATGTCAATGCTACCTAGAGCAATCTACACATTCAATGCAACCCCATCAAAATACCATCCACTTTTTTCAAAGAAATGGAACAAATAATCCTAAAATTTGTATGGAACCAGAAAAGACCCTGAATAGCCAGAGGAATGTTGAAAAAAAAAAAGCAAAGCTGGCGGCATCACAATTCCAGATTTCCAGCTCCATTACAAAGCTGTCTTCATCAAGACAGTATGGTACTGGCACAAAAACAGATACATAGATCAATGGAACAGAATAGGGAGCCCAGAAATGGACCCTCAACTTTATGGTCAACTAATCTTCGACAAAGCAGGAAAGAATGTCCAGTGGAAAAAAGACAGTCTCTTAACAAATGGTGTTGGGAAAATTGGATAGCCACATGCAGAAGAATGAAACTGGACCATTTCCTTACACCACACACAAAAATAGATTCCAAATGGTTGAAAGACCTCAATGTGAGACAAGAGTCCATCAAAATCCTAAAGGAGAACACAGGCAGCAACCTCTTCGACCTCAGCCACAGCAACTTCTTCCTAGAAACATCACCAAAGGCAAGGGAAGCAAGGGCAAAAATGAATTATTGGGACTTCATCAAGATAAAAGGCTTTTGCACAGCAAAAGAAACAGTCAACAAAACCAAAAGACAACTGACAGAATGGGAGAAGATATTTGCAAATGACATATCAGGTAAAGGGCTAGTATCCAAAATCTATAAGGAACTTATCAAACTCAATACCCATGGAACCAATGATCCAATCAAGAAATGGGCAGAAGACATGAACAAACATTTTTCCAAAGAAGACATCCAAATGGCCAACAGACATATGAAAAAGTGCTCAACATCGCTCGGCATCAGGGAAATCCAAATCAAAACCACAATGAGATACCACCTCACACCAGTCAGAATGGCTAAAGTTAACAAGTCAGGAAACGACAGATGTTGGCGGGGATGTGGAGAAAGGTGAACCCTCCTACACTCCTGGTGGGAATGAAAGCTCGTGCAACCACTCTGGAAAACAGTATGGAGGTTCCACAAAAAGTTGAAAATAGAGCTACCATACAATCCAGCAATTGCACTACTGGGTATTTACCCCAAAGATACAAATGTAGGGATCTGAAGGGGTATGTGCACCCCGATGTTTATAGCAGCAATGTCCACAATAGCTAAACTGTGGAAAGAGCCAAGATGTCCATCAACAGATGAATGGATAAAGAAGATATGGTGTGTATATATATACAATGGAATATTATGCAGCCATCAAAAGGAATGAGATCTTGCCATTTGCAACGACGTGGATGGAACTGGAGGGTGTTATGCTGAGCGAAATAAGTCAGAGAAAGACATGTATCCTATCACCTCACTGATATGAGGAATTCTTAATCTCAGGAAACAAACTGAGGGTTGCTGGAGTGGGGGGTGGGGTGGGAGGGATGGGGTGGCTGGGTGATAGACACTGGGGAGGGTATGTGCTATGGTGAGTGCTGTGAATTGTGCAAGACTGTTAAATCACAGATCTGTACCTGTGAAACAACTAATGCAATATATGTTAAGAAAAAAAAAGAGAAGATAGCAGGAGGGGAAGAATGAAGCGGGGGGGGAAACGGAAGGGGAGACGAACCATGAGAGACGATGGACTCTGAAAAACAAACTGAGGGTTCTAGTGGGGAGGGGGGTGGGAGGATGGGTTAGCCTGGTGATGGGTATTAAAGAGGGCACGTTCTTCATGGAGCACTGGGTGTTACGCACAAACAATGAATCATGGAACACTACATCAAAAACTAATGATGTAATGTATGATGATTAACATAACAATAAAAAATTTTTAAAAAGTTCTCATCACAAGAAAAATAATTTTTTTGCGACTATGTATGTGCTTATTGTGGTGATCATTTTGTAATAGGGTATCATTATATGGTATACATGAAACAAATATAATCTCCTATGTCAATTATACTTTAGTAAAAAATAAAAAGCAAATGGAATCCAACAAGAAGGAAGATATATCATGACTAATTAGAGTTTATCCTAGGAATGTAAGGTTGATTTAACATTTGCAATGAATCAATGTAAATCACTATATTAACAGAATACACTAAAGAATCATCTGATCATTTTAACAGATGATGAAGAAGCATTTGACAAAATTCAACATCCCTTTTTTTTTAAAGATTTTATTTTTTATTTATTTCACAGAGAGTGAGAGTGCACAAGGGAGTGTGGCAGAGGGAGAGGGAGAGGGAGAAACAGACTCCCCACTGAGCAGGGAGCCCCATGTTGGGCTGGGTCCCAGGACTCTGGGATCATGACCTGAACTGAAGGCAGACACTTAACCAAGTGAGCCATCCAGGTGCCCCAAATTCAACATCCTTTAATGATACAAAGTTTCAGTGAACTAGAAATAGTAGGGAACTTCCTCAAATTGATAAAGGGCATTTACAAGAAACCTATAGCTGATATGCCTAATAAAGGACTGACTTGTTGCCTGCTGAGGTTGGGAACAAGGCAGGAATGTGTGCTTTTAGCACTTACTGCCCTACAAAGCGCTTGGCCTTCTGAACTCAAAAGAAGTGCATTTGTAATCATACCTTGCATTTCAGACTACATAAGCCTGAGCAGTTAAAACTCTCTGAGGCTTTTTCCACATCTATGAATGGCTATATCAGCTAAACATCTGCCTTTGGCTCAGGTCATGATCCAGGGTCCTGATCCCAAAGGACCCCCAAAACAAGGAGTTGGGAGTCGGGTTAGGTGCCTAGCACAAGGCCTAACAGCAAAGAGGTTATATAAATCTAAGTATTACATTAGTACCTACCCAATAGTCTATAAGCTCTCTGAATGCAGAACCCATTTCTCTTTTATTTATTTCCATCTCTTCGGTGCTTAGCTCAGTACCTAGCACAAAGTGGATATTATGTAAAAATTTGTTGACTAAATTATTGGGATTAAAACACCGATAAATGGGACCTTAAAGATTCTTTAGCTTTCTAAATGAAATTCCAAGACTGGGCCATTCCCACTGAAAAATAATTTTCTTTGATTTCTTTGATGAAGTTTGTGTTGAGTTGTTTATCTTCACTTGAGACTTGGTTGCTTTGGGGGAGTCCTGTTAATCCTGTATGCTTTGATTACAAGCTCTGAGACAAGACAGATGCTTTGGCATTGTACTCAGGACCCGCTCTTCTAAGTCTGTTTCTCAAGTGAGCAGTCCTTCAGTCTAGTTGATTTCCCCACCCTTCCTTGAACATTTTTGCATTGTGCCATTTTAGCCCTTGCTGGGGTCATGTGCTCTGCCTGAAATGCCCTCTTCCCTCTTCTCTCCAATCAACATCCTACCCCATCTTCCAGGCCTCTCCCTTAGGAGTCCTTCTCCCATCTGACCTTTATCTTGTCATAAATGTTATTTCTGTACCCTGAACTTTGGAGGAAATAAAATTAAGAATAAAAAAAAAAATCTGCTGCCAGTGCAGAAATTCCTCTCCACTAACTATAGGAAGACAAGAAAACAGTTTGGTTATTGAACCAGACTGTGATGGGCATCACAGGCCATCTGCTATCCAGTTGCAAAGACAGAAAGAAATCTCACCTTCTGTACAGCCAGCCAGCTATAGGCCACTGCATGCATGTTCTGAAGATAAAGAACTACTTCTCAAGAAAGAAGCCTTTTACAGTGCCATTTGTCACACATCGTTCATCCTGAATTCATCTGGTAATTGGGTGGCTATCTGTGTTTGCTAACTGCCTTGGTCCAAAGAAAAAAACTTTCATATCTTTACCACAAGAGGTAATTTTGCAACTTGGAGTCAGGTGCCCTGTCAAAGTTAGGATCCTACCCTACCATGGAAACTGGGAGATAGGAGTGATATCTTCTTCCTTTACATTTTGTTTTATTATTTTTTTAAGATTTTATTTATTTGTCAGACAGAGAGAGGGAGAGTGAGCACAAGCAGGGGGAGCGGCAGGCAGAGGGAGAAACGGGCTTCCCTCTGAGCAGGGAGCCCAATATGGGACTCTATCCCAGGACCCTGGATCATGACCTGAGCCAAAGGCAGATGTTTGACTGAGCCACCCAGGCATCTTTTAAAGAGAAAATCCTCGAGAAAAACATTTCTAGGTTGTAAAACTGTCAAGAGGCTTATTTAGCTTTTTTAAAGATTTATATATGTCTCAAAGAGGCAGAAAAAGAATTTAGAAATACAAATTTTCTAAAGTAAATGCTCTAAGAAAAGGGAAGTGGGAAATCTCTTCCTTTTTTCTTATATACTAGAGAGACTTAAAACAATTTTTTTGAATTTGTATTTGCCCTTACAAACTCATATAGCCTTTTTGGTTAGTGCCATTAAAATGCTACTCCACTGTTGGAGCTATTTGTATACTCCTCATCTCTTTTTCCTACTGGATTGTGGTAGAAAAGGTGTCCTATGCATTTGTGCTGTGACACGTCATGTGTCCCAAGTACATTACTGGAGGTTAATTAAAATTGATTGGCTAATCAGTATACTGGTGTGGTATAATATCCACAGTTCGGTTATATTTCAGAGCCACTTTGTGTTCAGTTATGGACCATCTATTCTGCTATTATGGTGTTAAGTTTGATAAATGCACTTTGGAGGAAAGAATTAAAAATCACTTTCAAGGGCAAGGTCTACATATTGCTAAGTTCTGCTTAAAATTTCATAATGGCTCCTAAATGTCATAGCCAGAACCTTCGGTATAGAAGGGATGGCACTGAAATCATGAGTCAGAACACTGATATGCATGGAAGAGAAACTACACATGATTTAGTCCAGTTCGGCCTTTAGCAACCAGAATTCTCCAAGGGAATTATTCCCTATTGTCTTAAGGTGGTAGTTCTCCAACTGTGGTCCCAGATGAGTAGCACAGTGATGCCTGGAAGCTTGTTAGAAATGCACGCTTTCTTCAGGCTCCACAATATATCAGCTGGATCAGAAACTATGATGGTGGGCTCCAGCAATCTGTGTTTTAACAAGCCCTTGGGGGTGGTTGATACTGACTAGTGTTGGAAACCACTGACTTAACACATCCTTTGCATGCCATGAATTAACTTCTTTCCTTTGCATCTAGAATGGTACTAATTATGTACCATTGTTGGGAGAGTTAGGGAAATAGCTGCTCTAAATATGTTTGTATTCTGTGGTTCAGGTGGGAGAAAGACTGGATGGTATTTTAGCTCTTTCATGTTCATATCCACCCTACAGTAAATGCTAATAATACACAGGACAAATGGGTGACCATGTCTGGAACCTGGAGTCCTGCACATTCATTTGTGGGCCTGTTGTCTTTTTATTTGCCCCATCTCTGGCTTTGATCATCAATGAATGAACATCTGTAATCTCTTCTGGCTCTCATCCTTTGAGTCCTTGTGGTCCTCTGTGGCTTGGCCTCAACTTACTGTCTTGGGAACTGCCTCCTCGAAGAGCCCAGGTAGGTGCACCACGTACATTTAATGGAACCTTCCTGTTTTCCTGGTGCTGGTACTAGAGGAATCGGTTTTTAAAAAATAGTACCTCTGGCTGCAAAGTTGGAAGGATGCCATGTGTACTGAATTTAGCTAAGCCAAGCAAAACCCAAGAACTTCAAAAATTGTGAGAGAAAAAGATAAAGTCTTCCATTCCTTGAGGGCTTATTATTGAACAACTGTGGTAGGTTGTAGTTTACACTTCAGAGATAAAAACCCAATAAAATGGGGGAGGTATTGAGGTTTGGTGGGGAGCACTGAGAAATGGAGCACCCTGCAAGGGAAAGGCCAGGGAGAACTCCCCGGGGAGACGGTGAGGGAAGAAGGGACATAGGATAGCATGTCTTATGAGAATTTTTTAATTAGTTTGCTCTGTGGTGTGTAATTAGGGCCCGTACTGATTAAGGGCAGTACAACAACTGCCCACTCAAAAGTCTTCAACAAAATCTGCACTGCTCACTAGTGCTTTTAATATGAGTGAATTCTCTTTAGGGAATGCAACTAGTGTTGAGTTTGGGGTGGTCAAGAATCATAAAGAGGAAAAACAGATCATGTGGGGAGATCTGACCTCTGGGTTCCACTAGACTTTACAAGTGTTAACTTAAAATTATTTCCACAAAGATTATAACTCCTGACTGTTTTCTAGCTTTCTTAAGGTCAGGATGAGGACAGTGGTTTAATTAAAACATAATTCAGAGACCAAGTGGATTAAAGAAGAATTTCCCAACAGTGGTACTGCTGACTATTGGTATGATTTCAAAAAAAGGTATTAAAGAATCAAATGGGGGTGGAAAAGTTCTCATCTCTTTCTTAAGATGAAGACTCCTTTCCAAGGTCCATTTTCATTTGACCAAGATGATAGTATGGCCTGGACTACTTAAACTTGAGAACTGACCTCTTTGATGGCTCCTTGGCTTGGCAGGACACAGCTAGAGTAGCTCACGCTCCACTAGCTAGGGGCATTATGATGTGGTCTTCAGCTACTATTCCTACAAAGGCTGAGGGCCTCTCAATCTCCCCGCACCCCATGCAGAGCTGTCTCCCCTCAATTTCTCATGTTTTCATAGAAAGCCATTCAGCTTGCACTCAGCTGTCTTGATCTCACATGTTCACATCTGCTACTTAACATTGTTTTCCAAGTATATGAAAACTTTTATACTGAAGATGAGGCTTTTGTTTGGTTTAAGAAGACAGAAACATCCTCTAGTTAAAGCATCCATTTTTTCCCAGTTATTACGATTGTGATAAGAAAAATAACCTTTTTTCTTATCCCCCCATCTCATTAAAAGCTGTCATCTACCCTGAAGCTCAAGCCAGAAATTTACAGACCAGCTCTAACACTTCTCTTCCCTTCATATCTCACCTCCGATCTATTGCCAAACCAAAGTATTTTATTTTATATTACAGCTGGACTCTGGCCACTTCCCTCCATTTACACGGCCACCAGCCTAGTTCTAGTCACCATCCCTCTGATCTGGGCCACTGCAATAGTCTCCATGCAGTTTTTGTCCATTTGGTTATCACAAAGCAGGGACAAAGTTCTACTTAAAATGTAAATGGACTCCTGTCATTTTCCAGCCTAAAACCTTTCAAAGATTTCTCAACATGTTTGATAAAATGCAAACCCCACAACATGCCTACATAATGTTTGACCATGCTTATCCCTCCAAGCACGTTTTGGGCTATTTTCCCTGAGTGCTTTCGTTTACTAAATTGCTTACCTAGTTCCACTGTATTGGGATGAACAGTATTCGCAGACTTAACAAAGCTTAGCCTATGGAATGGTTCTGACAGCTCATACTTAACCATACTCGAAAAGCATTTCTAAGGTTCCTCACTAAAGTATTTAACCTTAGATGAAGTTAAATAATGTACCGTGAGTTTAGTTACTGCAGACATATGTCTTTCCCAATTAAACTTGAAACTGTTCTCTAAAAGGTTTACAGTGGTAAGTCTGTCTCCCTCTATTCCTCACAGACAACCATGCTTATTAGTGAATTTGTGAATCTTCCACAGATATATTGCATGTAGACAAGCAAATAAAAATATTCTTTTTTTCTTTTTATAAACATAAATCTTAGTAACATTGTACGTACTTACTCTATATCGCTTTTTGTTCTAAGAATTTTACAGTTGGGGTGCCTGGGTGGCTCAGTCAGTTGAGCCTCTGACTCTTAGTTTAGCCTCAGGTCCTGATCTCAAGGTCATGAGATTAAGCCCCAGGTCAGGCTCTGTGCTCAGAGGGGGCTCTGCTTGAAGATTCTCTCCTTCTGCCCCTTCCCCCTTCACGCACGCATGTTCTCTCTTTCTCTCTAAAATAAATAAATAAATCTTAAAAAAAAAAGAATTTCACATTTATTAACTCATTGAATCCTCTATAAGATATACACTGTTATAACCTCTAATTTACAGATGAGAAAGCTAAGGAACAGGGAAGATATATGACTTTTTTGAGATCACATAGCTTATAAGTACTGGGGATAGGATTTGAACCTGGGCTATCTGATTCTAGAGTCCATCTTTTTTTTTTTTTTAAAGATTTTATTTATTTATTTGACAGAGAGAGACACAGCGAGAGAGGGAACACAAGCAGGGGGAGTAGAAGAGGGAGAAGCAGGCTTCTGGCAGAGCAGCGAGCCCAATGTGGGGCTCGATCCCAGGATCCTGGGATCATGACCTGAGCCGAAGGCAGACGCTTAATGACTGAGCCACCCAGGCACCCCTAGAGTCCATCTTCTTAACCACTAAATTGTATGAATTCAGAGATAACCAGAATTAACATAACAAATGTATTTTATTCTGCATATTGTATAAAGATAATATTATACTCTTCCTATGGTATAGTAATGCATTTTTTTAAAAATCCATTTATTCCCTTCTACTAGTTAATAAATTATTATTTTTTAAGTCATTAATTTTTTAAGTCATTACTCTTAAAATATAACATGTATAGTCAATAAAATCTACAATTAGTATTTCTATTCTTATTCAAAATTCAGAAAGAATCTGCATTTGCTTTGGCTGGGTATCACATGGAACCACCAGCATGGAAACCCTTTAACTTCTAGGTCTGGCGATTACGGAGGCAGAGGTGGTATAAACCTAAATCCCAGACCCACATTGGAGCAAGCCTACAGTGATCATTTCTCAGCAAATCTGCTGTTGTTATTTTTATAATTTTTTTTCCATGCAGAAAAGGAACATAAAGAGCTCCTTCCCATATTGGCTCCCTTTGCAAGTACACAGAATTTTCTTCAAGGACCCTCTAAGTGACTCCCAACATGCTTCAGGCTAAAGGCTGCTCTCCTGATCCCTGAATCAGCTAGCCATGACCCCCAAATTCTAGGTTCCTAAAATTGGCTTTTTTCTCCCAGAAGCATCAACTTTTGTCCATCTTTGCCTACTTCTGTAATTTTAACTTACTCTTTATTTTTTCTGGCCTTTAGGGATTTTTGTACTTCTGTATGAGCTCAGCAATGCATTAAAAAAATATGTGAGTTCTAATTTACCTAGTAGCTCATTTATTCATGACGATGGAGCTTTTCAGAATGCCCTGTCTACCGTACTGCCCAAGGCAGAACTCATAGAGTGATCTTTTCAAAATGTTTTGTATCCTTACTTAGAATATTTTAATGGAGTCTCAATAATCTTAGAACTATAAAGACCTCCTTAATGTAGTTATAATTTTGCATTTATTTGAGTTATCATTTATTAATGTCTGACAGCCAGTCTCCAAGATGCCCTATGATTCCCACCTCCATGTATTTATGCCTTGTGTAGTCCTTTCCTATATGGACTGAGGCTGGCCTATGGAACCTAGTATACTGTGGAAGTTACTGTCTGTGACTTCTCAGTTGAAAGCATGGAAGACTTTTTTATTTCTGCCTTGCTGTCTTGGATCACTCATTCTTGGGGAAGCCAGCTGCCATATCATGAGGTTAGTTAGGCAACCTTCTGCCAATAGGTATGTGAGTGAGCCATTTTGGAAGCATATCTTCCATCTCCAGTTGAGCCTTCATCTGGCTAACATCTTGACTCTTGAGAAACCTTAGCCAGAACCACACAGTGAAACCATTTCCATTTCCAGATTCCTGACTCACAGAAATTGTCTGAGATAATAATAATCACTGTAGTTTTAAGCCACTGGGTATGGAAGTAATTTATTGTGTGGCAAGAGATAATGATAGATAACCAACACAATGTCCACCTCTTCTCCGACACTAAACACTTTACAGAGCAGGGATTCTGTCAGGTTTTACTTTCTTTTGCAGGACCTGTGACTGGCATATAGTAGGGACTAAATAAATGTTTGTCTAATTGATAAATAAAGCAATGAATGTAAAGATTGTATGTCTTGTGCTACAGAAATGACCAGAAGAACACCTCGGTGGTTAAGATGCAGGAATAACTATCCTGACATCATTTAGTGGCCTGTATTTTCCTTATGGACTGAGAAATTTTGAACCTGGAGTGTGAAAATGTGGAAGATGCTGTATCTATGGGGTTTCAAAATATTTGGGCAGTGAAGCAAGACAACAGGGATCAGGCTAAGTAGTTCTCATCATTAAGCCCTTAAAAGGAAACAAGATATCACAAATGATCCAAAAGATTTTGGTTCTATTCCAAAGTAGGAATTAAAATATAAAGTAATTTGAGTGTGTGGGTGTCTTTGGGTATGTATGTGTTCACCGCAGTGATAGTGATGGTGGGATGGTGGCCCTGAGAATGGGGGTAGGAATTGTGTTGGTGACGGTTTTAGAAAAGGATGAAAATAAAACAGCAATGCAATATTGTATCAATCCATTGAAGAATCTGCTCTTTAGCTGATGGTTTCATCTCAGACTTTTAAAAAAGATTTATTTATTTGAGAGAGAGAGAGAGAGAGAGAACGAGCAGGGTGGGGGAGGTGCAGAAGGAGAGGGAGAGACGGTGTTAAGCAGACTCCTTGCTGAGTGTGGAGCACAATGCAGGGCTTGATCTCATGACCCTGAGATGCTTGAGTCGGATGCTTAACTCACTGTGCCACCCAGGCGCCCCTCATCTCAAAGACTTTCTCTTCTGCCCTGCGATGATTTCCTTTTACTTTCCCAGAATGCCTCACACCTTCCCTCTGCTTCTCCAACAAATGGCAATTCAAGTCCCACCTCCCTGATTTGTCCAGCTCTAAGTTATAACTCTCCCTGAACTTTATATTGCATTTATTGTCTGTGGATCCTTCATCGGGTTCTTAGCTGGTGTTACTTCATATCATGGTTAGTGTACTATGTGCCTGATTCCTTTCCATGAGACAGCATTCTTAAGCAGGAGCAAGACTCCCTCAGTCGGAGTTACTATTCAGAGCAGTGGGGAGCACAGATAGACTAAAATAGGGCTACCTGAAGAGGGGTGGAGGGTTAGTCCCCGAGTCCCTGAGGATCAGTTTCAGTTTCATGCCTTAGTGGGAAGTGTAGAGAGAGACTTCAATGAAGCTAGAGTCAGGAACTGACCAGGGAGTGGACTGGAAGGCAGGAAAAGACAAGCAGATTCTGGTGCAGGCATGAAAACACAGGATCAGGAACTCAATTTTTTTTAATTGAAGTATAATTGACATACGGTATCCTATTAAATGTTTCAGGTGTACATCATAGTGATTCAGTATTTTTAGACATTATAAAATGATCCCCACAATAAGTTTAGTTACTGTCATCCTACAGAGTTATTACAGTATTATTGACTATATTCCCTGTATAGTATATCTTCATGACTTATTTATTTTATAACTAGAAGTTTGTACCTGTTAATCTCTCCTTCTTGGGTACTGTCTACCTGGTCCCCAGGACAGAATACTCAGCTCAAAGTTGGAGATCTGGACTGATGCTCCTTCCCCAACTAGACTATGAATTCCTCAAGGATTGGTATTTTTATGTATCTCTTTGTATCTTCAAGATATCACATAGTGCTCTAAACATGATAGCTGCCCAGTACATTTAAAAAATGTAAATATTACCTAAATTTTGATTGTTTTACTATATTTTCAAATTTAACTGTATTTGTATTTTATCCTCATAGAGCTCTGTGAGGTAAGAATTATAATCTTCATAGGCAGATAAGAGGATTGAAACTTATGTAGTTATAAGTGGTATGTATATATGGTCCAAAAATGGCCCATTTTTTGATGAATCCCCAAAATGAAAATGAAACAAAATTTATAACATTGTCTGAACTAAAAACATACATACCCTAATAGAGCTCACTTAGACAAACCTTAATGAATAGGTAAGAATCATTTGTTTTGTTTTGTTTTAAGATTTTATTTATTCACTCAAGACACAGAGATACAGAGAGAGAGAGAGCATGAGCAGGGGGAGAGGCAGAGGGAGAGGGAGAAGCAGGCTCCCCGCTGACCTGGGAGCCCTATATGGGGCTCGATCCCAGGACCCTGGGATCATGACCTGAGCCGAAGGCAGATGCTTAACCATCTGAGCCACCCAGGTGCCCCGATAAGGATCATTTGTAATTGGAAAATAAAACAAATAGGATTTGCTAAATAACATGTTTTTTTCCTTAAAATATTTTCTCCTTCATGACGTGCCTAAATTATTACTAACTCTGAATTAATAAGGTCCAAATTAATAAGATTCAATTGCTATGTGATATGTTAAAATATTAATTTGTACTTGTTCTTCCTACACTTGTTCTTTCTACCATTTCAAGCAAGTATCCAGACCCTGGATAATTCCTGGGATTTAAATTTATTTTTTACTTTTATGATTTTGGCAAGGCTAAAACCTAAAGCTGCTTGAAATCAAAGGATCTTCACATCTTTGTTGGAGGCTAAATTCACTGAAGAGATTATGCTATATGCCTTTGAGGAGCGGTTAGGGAAGAGAAGAATGGATATAAAGCAGAAGTCCCAACCCCATCCACCAAGAAATGTCTTTGGGACACACAATGTCTTTGAAATGCTTTAAATTGGATTTGTATAGGTGAGGTGAACTCTACTCAATTTGATACCATCCCTTCCTCCTCATGACATTTGATTTGGGAATTCTGCTAGAAGGCAATAGTAGCAGAAAGAGAGAGGCTTTTCTAGACTGAAAAAGACAGCTTTAGGCCATGAGTCAGGAGAAAGCAACTCTTAGCATAAGGTGCATCTAGAGGAAGTTGAAGGTAGAGAGCACCTTTCACTGTCTGAAATAAAATAGGTGAATTTACTGCTTACATTGTAGGAAGAGATCTTCTGGCAGGCAAGATCTCATTGAATAATTCAACCCACTGATCTCACATGGGGTTTTGGTGTTTGTGGGTTGTGTTGTTTTCAGAGGTGGGAGTGAATTGACCTCAGCATTAGAAGCAGGTTCAATAGAGGGAGTCCACCACCTATTGGCTGATTCCCAAAGCATGAGACTTACAGAGGTATTTGCTCATTGAATCCAGTAACCATTAATTAAATAGGTTTAAAGCCCATTTTGTATGTTATATGTACTGTATATTATGTTCTTACAATAAAGTTAGAGAAAAGAAAAAAAAAACCCATTCTGATGTTTGCTTGTTACATGGCTATAAAACTACCAGTCTTTTCCTAGAAGACTGGGATTTTAATTTTTTTTTATTTGTTTAATTCTCAGAAAGATGGAACCCTGAGCTCCCGTTTGCTGCCTAGACAAAGAATTCCATACCCACATAGAGCTCTCAAATGGAGCTTCAGACCAGAAGGGACCACTGGGTTTTGGACATGAGGATGTGAGGGTCAACTCTAAGCACCTGGAGTTGAAAGGCTCTTCTCTTGTTTTCAGCTGTCATGGTGATCACACGGCTTCTGCTTTCCTCTCTGAAAGGAATTACCACAACAGCAACTAATAGTGAATTATCCAGCAATCCAAGGAGATGGGGACTCAGAGCAAGATTTGAGTTGATTTAAAGAAAATAAATAAATGCAGTAGTTCTTTCACAGCTTTGTTTATAGGCTGATACCATTTCCCTCATTTTATGTATGGAGAGATTGATACGAACCTATCACTAAAAGATGGGATTGGAGGTTTTGTTTAAATTGGATGTAGAGGGTAAGGGACCAGGAGTCCATAGCCCAAGTATGCATGTTTCTGCTTCTCAAAAGAAACCCATTTTTTCTTTCTTCTCCTTTCTTTCTTTCTTTCTTTCTTTCTTTCTTTCTTTCTTTCTTTCTTTCTTTCTTTCTTTCTTTCTTTCAGAGAGAGAGAGAGAGAACACAAGCACGGGGAGGACAGAGGGAGAGGGACAAGCTGACTCCCCGATGAGCGCAGAGCCTGGTGCAGGGATGGATCCCAGGACCCTGAGATCATGACCTGAGTTTAAGTCAGACACTTAACTGACAGAGTCACCCACGCATCCTGGAAAACCATTGTTTCTGAATGAAGGACTGGGCTAGATCGTTTCTAGGGTCATTCATAATCTAACATATTAGTTCCATTAATGTTTCTTTTAATAGAACTATGATGGCAGGTTCCATGTTTCAGAATATAAATGCATGATTGTTAAGAAGCCAAATCTATTCATTCATTAGTAACAGCAAAAAGTAAATAAGCTTGGTTATTTTACACACAATACTCTAGATTTGCAAAATAACTTCATGTCACTTAATTTATATTGAACAAAAGTCTATATATCTTTCGGAGTAGGAGATAGTAGAAGTGTACAGAACTCCTGGGTGGCCTCTTCCTAGCTCTAGTACTGCCATTGGCAAGAGTGATGATAGGACCACAGAGTTCCTGGTGCTTTAGCAAGACCCTCATCCCCAGCTGAAGGCCTCACCAGCCCCCTCTGCTTCAGTCTTTTGGGCTTTTCTGTCACCTGCTATAGTCCTTTCCACATCAGCCACCATAGGAAGCATGATTTTCAGGTCTTTGAAGATCAGCTGGACTCTCACTCCCATAAGGCTCTGTGCACCCCTAATCTTTCTGTCCCTTCTTCCACCTATTTCCAAAGCCCCTAAACCTCTCACTGCATCTTCTGGAACTCAGTTATCAGCAAAATCTTCTATGTTCTCAGCATCTTCTTTTATTTCCTTTTCTTACCTAATTGCTATGATTAGGACTTCCAGTACTATGTTGAATAGGATGGTAATAATGGGCACCCTTATCTTGTTCCTGATGTTAGAGATTTGAGCTTATCACCATTAAATATGATTAGCTGTGGGCTTGTCATAAATGGCCTTTATTATGTTGAGGTATTTTCTCCACTCAACGTACTCTGTTGAGAGTTCTTTTATCATAAAAGGATGTTGAATTTTGTCAAATGCCTTTTTGGCATATATTGAAATGATCATTTGATGTTTATATTTCATTTTATCAATGTGGTGTATCACATTGATTGATTTGCATATGTTGAAATATACTTGCATCCCAGGAATAAATACCATTTGATCATGTTGTATGATCCTTTTAAAGTATTGTTGAATGTGTAAGGGGCGCCTGGGTGGCTCAGTCATTAAGCGTCTGCCTTCAGCTCAGGTCATGATCCCAGGATCCTGGGATCGAGCCCCGCTTTGGGCTCCCTGCTTCGCAGGAAGTCTGCTTCTCCCTCTATGACTCCCCTTGCTTGTGTTCCCTCTTTAGCTGTCTCTTTGTCAAATAAATAAATAAAATCTGTAAAAAAAAAAAAAAGTACTGTTGAATGTGTTTCGCTAGCATTTTGTTGAGAATTTTTGCATCTGTATTCATCAGGGAAATTGCCTCTAGTTTTCTTTTCTTGTAGTGTCCTTGCCTGGTTTTTGTATGAGGGTAATTCTAGTCTTGTAAAATGAGTTTGGGAGTTTTCCCTTTCAGTTTTTTGGAAGAGTTTGAGAAGGATTGTTAGTAATTTCTTTTTGGGAGGGAGGAGCGTGGAGCCCAGTGCAAGGCTTGAACTCATGATCCTGAAATCAAGACCTGAGCTGAGATCAAGCGTCAGATGCTTAACCAACAGAGCCACCCAGCACCCCTGTCATTAATTCTTCTTTAAGTGTTTGGTAAAATTCACTCATGAAGGCATCTGGTCCTAAGCTTTTCTGACTTGTGAAGTTATTGATTCAATCTCTTTACTCATTATTGGTCTGTTCAAATTTTCTATTTCTTAATGATTCAGTCTTATCAGGTTGTATGTTTCTAGGAATTAATCTTTTTCACCTAGACTGTCCAATTTGTTGATTTAGGATTCATAGTTCATAGTAGTTCTCTTATGATCCTTTGTATTTCTGTGGTAATGTCTTTCATTTATAATTTTATTTATGAATCCTTTTTTTCTTAGAAAATCTAGCTTAAAGTTTGTTAATTTTTTTTATCTTTTTAAAAATCCAATGCTTAGTTTTGTTGATCTTTTCTATTTTTTTCCCACTCTGTATTTATTTATCTTCTAATCTTTGTTATCTTCTTCCTTCTGCTAACTTTGGCCTTAGTTTGTTTTTCTTTTTCCTTGAAATATAACATTAAGGTTTTTTTAAACATGTATCTTTTTTTTCCTATGTGGTATTAATTGCTATAAAATTCCCTTTTAGGGGCACCTGGGTGGCTCAGTGGATTAAGTGTCTGCCTTTATCCCAGGGTCCTAGGATTGAGCCCTCTGTCAGGCTCCCTGCTCAGTGGGCAGTCTGCTTCTCCCTCTCCCTCTGCCCCTCCCCCCACTCATGCCCTCTCTCTCTCTCTCAAATAAATAAGTAAAATCTTTAAAAATTTTTCCTTTTAGAACTGCTTTTGCTGCATCTCAGAAATTTTGGTATATTGTATTTCCTTTTTGTTTGTTTCAAGATATATTTTTTATTTCCCTTGGAATATGTTGTTTAATTTCTACATATTTGTGAAGTTTCCAATTTTTCTTCTGCTATTTATTTCTAGTTTCATGCTTTTGTGGTAAGATAAGATACTTGGTATAATTTAAATCTTTTAAGATTTGCTAAGATTTGTTTTTGTTAAGAAATAACATATGATTGGGTGGCTCAGTCATTAAGCATCTGCCTTCAGCTCAGGTCATGATCCCAGGGTCCTGGAATCAAGCCCCGCATCGGGCTCCCCGCTCAGCGGAGAGCCTGCTTCTCCCTCTCCCACTCCCCTTGCTTGTGTTCCCTCTCTGGCTGTCTCTCTCTTTGTCAAATAAATAAATAAAATCTTTAAGAAAAAAAAAGAAGTAACATATGATCTATTCTGGGGCAAGTTTTTATGTGTGCTTAAGAAGAATGTGTATTTTGGGGTGCCTGGGTGCATCAATTAAGTGTCTACCTTCAGCTCAGGTCATGATCTCAGGGTCCTGGGATCGAGCCCCACATCGGGCTCCCTGCTCAGTGGGGAGCCTACTTCTCCCTCTCCCTATTCCGCTCATGCTCTTTCACTCTCTCGCTCTCTCACATGTGCTCTCTCTCTCTCTCAAATAAATAAATAAATAAAAAATTTTAAAACGCATTAAGAAAAGAAGAATGTATTCTGCTGCTATTGGATGGAATGTTCTGCATACGTGTTAGGTCCATTCGGTCTGATGTGGAGCTCAAGTCTCATGTTTCTTTCTTAGAGTCAGACGTGCTACTGTTGTGGCACAAGGTTGGTCAGCCTCACGTTTCCTTCTTGATTGTCTAAATGATCTGCTCATGACTGACTGTGGGGTACTGAAGTCCTCTACTAATCCTGTATTGTCTATTTCTCCTTTCAGATCTGTTGATATTTGCTTAATGTGTTTAGATGCTCTAATGCTGGGTGCATATGTATTTATAGTTGTTACATCCTTTTGATGAATTAACTCCTTTATTACTGTATATTCCCTTCTTTGTCCCTTATTACAGTTTTTGACTTACAGTCTATTTTGACTGATATAGGTATAGTTAACCCTGCTCTCTTTTGATTTCCCTTTGTGTATAATATCTTCTTCTATTCTTTCATTTTGAACCAATGTGTGTCCTTAAAGTTGAGGTGACTCTCTTGCATATAGCATATAGTTTGGGGCTTAGGTTTGCTTTTTCAAAAAAATCCATTCAGCCACATGTTGTCTACTAGCAGGATAATTTAATCCATTCACATTTAAAGCAAGTATTGATAGGTAAGGACTTATTAATGCCATCTTACTCTTCTCTGGTTCTTTTATAGTTCTTTTGTTCCTTTCTTCTTCTCTTGCTTTCTTCCTTTGATGATTTGCTGTAGTGGCATACTTTGAATCTCTTTTCCTTATCTTTTATCTACTTCTTTGCTTTGTGGTTATCACAAAGCTTACATAAAATATCTTATAGATATCACAATATATTTTATGCTGATAACAACTTTGATTGCATACAAAAACCCTCCCCTTTTATTCACCCACCTCATTTTGTTTTTGATGTCACAATTTACATTTTTTATATAGTATATAACAAATTACTGTAGCTATAGTTATTTTTAAAGATTATTTCTAGAGAGAGAGAGCTCTAGTGGGGGGATGGGTAAAAGGAGAGGGAGAGAATCTTCAAGCAGACTCTCCACTGAGCATGGAGCCTGACATGGGGCTCAATCCCAGGAGCCCAAGATCATGACCTGAGCTGAAATCAAGAGCTGGCCACTTAACTGACTGAGCCACCCAGGTGCCCCTATAGTTATTTTTAATACTTCTATCCTATACAATTTATACTAGAGTTAAGTGATTAACATGCCACCATATTACAGTATTAGAGTATGCCCTTAACATATTAATGACAGTTATTTTAAATTCCTGGTCTGATAATTCCAACCCTCCTGACATGTCCGGTTCTGATGCTTACTCTGACTCTTCAGATTGTGTTTTTTGCCTTTTGGTATGCCTGGTCATTTTTTCTTCATGGTCAGACATGATATCATGGGCAAATGGAGCTGCTGTAGATAGGCCTTTTGTAATGTGGTGGTAAAGGTATGGGGAAAGGAGAAGCATTCTCCTTCTGATTAGGTTTCAATTTTTCAAGTGAACTTATGCCTCAGACTGTGCTTCTCAGATTTTTCTCCCCTCCTACGTGGGTCAGAATTGCTAAAGTGAACTGGAATTGGGCATTTCCTTCCCCAAGGTCAGTTAGCTTCTGATAACACCCCAGCAGGTTAGGCTCTGGTTAACTACTTTCTCCTGATGTTAGGCCTTGTTAGGAAATACAGAGTTTCCTGGTGTATTACAAGATGAATTCTTTCCCCCTCCACTTGCCAGAAGGTGAGGGATTTTTCTTTGATATTTACTATGTTCCTGGAGGTAAATCTCACACTATTGTGGAACACACCTACAACGGGTCCTTCTGGAGTTTTTAACTCTCACAGTTGCAGATCAGGTTTTCCTACCCTGGCACATGTTTTCCTGGGTGTTTCCACTCATGAGTCTCTGCTTTGGTAAGCCTTGACTCCATGTACTCACCTATCTGCCTCTCTAATCTTGGGGCAGCAGTTTGCCCTGTGTCCTCATCTCTTGTATAGATCCTAAAAGAGAATGTTATTTCAGTATGTTAAGTTTTTTACTTGTTAAGATAAAGTGGAGACTTCTGATATCCTTACATGTGCCAGAGAGGGAAGTCTCATAGTAGTCACTTTTTGCCTTTTCAATGACCTAGTTAACTACTTTTATATTAACTTCTCTGATAAGATAACTGGTGGAGCCCTGGCATCCAGTCTTAGGTGTTTACCTAACAGAAATGAAAGCATCTGTCCATATAAAGTCTTGTACATGGATATTCATTGTAGCTTTATTCATCATAACCAAAACTGGGAACAACTCAAACATCCATCAACATGGAAATGCATAAATAATTGTGGTACACATGGAATAGTATTCAGATATAATAGAACAAAATACTTATATACCAGCAATATTAATGCATTCCAAAAGCCAGTAAAATAAACCAGACACAGAAGGCTCACACTATCTGATTCCATTTACATGGTATTCTAGGAAGTATAATGATAGAAAAAAATAGTGGTAGCCAGAAACCTGAGGTCAGCAAAGGGGATTGCAAATGGACATGACAGAACTTGCAGTGGTGATGGTAATATTCTATCTTATTGATGATTACACAACTATTTGTTTTTAAAACTAATTGAATTATACATGTAAACTTTGTGAATTTTATTTTATGTAATTATACCTCAATAAAAAAGTTATACCTCATATAACAAGTAGAAATTGAATCTTAAAAAATACAATTTACAGTAGTTTCAAATATGTGAACTATTTAGGCATAAAGGTCACAAAAGATATGCTAAACAGGTTTTGTATGCTGAGGGCTATAAGACATTGCTAAGAGAAATTAAAGATCTAAATAAATAATGAGATAACTGTGTTCACAGGTCAAAAGATTCAATCTTTTTTAAAATGTCAATTCTCCCATCCAAGTATTAACCAGGCCCAAAACTGATCTATAGATTTAACAGGATTCCAATAAAAACTCCAGTAATTTTTAAAATGAAAATTGACAATCTGATTCAAAAATTTATGTGGAAATGCAAAAAATCTAGAATAGCCAAAATAAGTTTGTGAAGAACAAAAGTGAAGGACTTACACTATCTGACTTTAGACTTATTATAAAGCTACAACAATCAAGATGGTGTGGTATTGGCATAAAGATGACAAATAAATCAATGAAACAGAATAAAGAATCCAGGAATAGACAACATATATGTAATCAATTGATTCCGATAAAGGTGAAAAGGTAATTCGTATAAGAAAGAACAACTTTTCAACAAGTTGTGCTGGAATATTTGGATATTCATATGCAAAAGTAAATATTAATCCATACATTACATTATATACAGTAATTAATGCAAAGTAGATCATAGACCTAAGTGTGAAACCTAGAATTATAAAACTTCTAGAAGAAAATAGAAAATCTTAGTGACCTTAGGTTGGGCAAAGATTTTTTTTTAAAGATTTTATTTATTTATTTGACAGAGAGAGAGACAGTGAGAGAGGGAACAGAAGCAGTTGCTTCTACTATTATTCCTCCTGGGAAAAAGTAAATACACATAAAACATATAGTGTGTGTGTGTGTGTGTGTGTGTATGTGTGTCTAAAAAGCAAACACTGCTTTCTCCTTCATTGTAGCCAAAGATAGGTGGTCACAGTCTCCAGTGAATGACAGGGCTTGCATGCTACTCAGTGTTTGCATTACAAGTGATGAGAAAGCATCTATAGTGCTAGGCCTTTCTTATTTGGGGTCATCGGCAACTCCACTGAGCTTGGGGTGTGCGGGCTTTCACTTCTTGCAGAGTCCTCTTTGTCCTTAATATTTGCAGTTTCTCTTTCAATAACCTCACATCCTGCACACTCTAGGCAAAGGCAAGGAAAGTTTCAGTCCAGAATTCTGCTATGTCTAAAATATTCACGTTCTCTCCTGTAGAGGAATGCTTTGCTATAAGGACCTCTGTTGTTGGGTGTGAAATCATTAATTATTGTGCTCCGATGTGTTCTGTGAAATGTGCCATTTCCACCAAGCAGGGAAAAAAATGCTGTACAAAATGACTTTTGGGACAAGACTTCAGATAAGCACAATGGAAGAAGGTAGTATTTATTGAGCATCTACTATATACTATATTAGACATGGGTGACAGATCCAGACTTCACAACAATCTGTAGCATAGGTATTATCCATGTTTAGCAGAGGGGGAATCTGACAGAAAGAGATGAAGTAACCTGCCCCAAATCACACAGCCAATAAAAAACAGCTGGGTTTTTTTTCTTTTCTTACAGCATTTATTTTTTTTAAATTTTATTTTATTATGTTATGTTAGTCATCATACATGACATCATTAGTTTTTGACATAGTGTTCTATGATTCATTGTTTGTGTATAACACCCAGTGCTCCATGCAGTATGTGCCCTCTTTAATACCCATCACGAGGCTAACCCATCCCCCAACCCCCCTCCCCTCTAGAACCCTCAGTTTGTTTCTCAGAGTCCATAGTCTCTCATGGTTCGTCTCCCCCTCTGACTTCCCCCCTTTCATTTTTCCCTTCTTACTATCTTCTTCTTCTTTTTTTTTTTTAAACATATAATGTATTATTTGTTTCAGAGGTACAGGTCTGTGATTCAACAGTCTTGCACAATTCACAGCGCTCACCATAGCACATACCCTCGCCAATGTCCGTCACCAAGCTACCCCATCCCTCCTACCCCCCCACCACTCCGGCAACCCTCAGTTTGTTTCCTGAGATTAAGAATTCCTCATATCAGTGAGATCATATGATATTTGTCCTTCTCTGATTAACTTATTTTGCTTAGCATAATACCCTCTAGTTGCATCCATGTTGTTGCAAATGGCAAGATTTCTTTTTTTTTTTTGAAGGCTGCATAATATTCCATTGTATATATATGCACCACATCTTCTTTATCCATTCATCTGTCGATGGACATCTTGGCTCTTTCCACAGTTTGGCCATTGTGGACATTGCTGCTATAAACATTGGGGTGCATGTACCCCTTTGGATCACTACATTTGTATCTTTGGGGTAAACACCCAGTAGTGCAATTGCTGGGTCGTAGGGTAGCTCTATTTTCAACTTTTTGAGGAAACTCCATACTGTTTTCCAGAGTGGCTGCACCAGCTTGCATTCCCACCAACAGTGTAGGAGGGTACCCCTTTCTCCACATCCTCACCAACATGTGTCATCTCCTGACTTGTTATTTTTAGCCATTCTGACTAGTGTAAGGTGGTATCTCATTGAGGTTTTGATTTGTATTTCCCTGATGCCAAGCGATGTTGAGCACTTTTTCATGTGTCTGTTGGCCATTTGGATGTCATCTTTGGAAAAATGTCTGTTTGTGTTTTCTGACCATTTCTTGATTGGATTATTTGTGTTTTGGGTATAGAGTTTGATAAGTTCTTTATAGATTTTGGATACTAGCCCTTTATCTGATATGTCATTTGCAAATACCATCTCCCATTCTGTCAGTTGTCTTTTGGTTTTGTTGACTGTTTCCTTTGCTGCAGAAAAGCTTTTTATCCTGATGAAGTCCCAATAGTTCATTTTGCCCTTGCTTCCCTTGCCGTTGGTGATATGTCTAGCAAGAAGTAGCTCTCGCTGAGGTCGAAGAGGTTGCTGCCTGTGTTCTCCTTTAGGATTTTGATGGATTCCTGTCTCACATTTGGATCTTTCATCCATTTTGAATCTATTTTTGTGTGTGGTGTAAGGAAATGGTCCAGCTTCATTTTTCTGCATGCAGATGTCCAATTTTCCCAACACCATTTGTTGAAGAGACTGTCTTTTTTCCACTGGACATTCTTTCCTGCTTTGTCGAAGATTAGTTGACCATAGAGTTGAGGGTCCTGGGCTCCCTATTCTGTTCCATTGATCTATGTGTCTGTTTTTGTGCCAGTACCATGCTGTCTTGATGACTACAGCTTTGTAATGGAGCTTAAAGTCCAGAATTGTGATGCCACCAGCTTTGCTTTTCTTTTTCAACATTCCTCTGGCTATTCGGGGTCTTTTCTGGTTCCATACAAATTTTAGGTTTATTTGTTCCATTTCTTTGAAAAAAGTGGATGGTATTTTGATAGGAATTGCATTAAATGTGTAGATTGCTCTAGGTAGCATAGACATTTTCACAATCTTTATTCTTCTAATCCATGAGCATGGAATGTTTTTCCATTTCTTTGTGTCTTCCTCAATTTCTTTCATGAGTATTCTATAGTTTCTGAGTACAGATTCTTTCCCTCTTTGGTTAGATTTATTCCTAGGTAACTTATGGCTTTGGGTGCAATTGTAAATGGGATCGACTCCTTAATCTTTCTTCTGTCTTGTTGTTTGTGTATAGAAATGCAACTGATTTCTGTGCATTGATTTTATTATATCCTGCCACTTTACTGAATTCCCGTATGAATTCTAGCAGTTTCAGGGTGGAGTCTTTTCGGTTTTCCACATAAAGTATCATATTATCTGCAAAGAGTGAGAGTTTGACTTCTTCTTTGCCAATTTGGATGCTTTTATTTCTTTTTGTTGTCTGATTGCTGTGGCTAGGACTTCTAGTACTATGTTGAATAGCAGTGGTGATAGTGGACATCCCTGCCATGTTCCTGACCTTAGGGAAAAGCTCTCAGTTTTTCCCCATTGAGAATAATATTCGCTGTGGGTTTTTCATAGATGGCTTTTATGATATTGAGGTGTGTACCTTCTATCCCTAGACTCTGTAGAGTTTTGATCAAGAAAGAATGCTGTACTTTGTCAAATGCTTTTTCCTGCATCTATTGAGAGGATCATATGGTTCTTGTTCTTTCTTTTATTAATGTATTGTATCACATTGATTCATTTGCGGATGTTGAACCAACTTTGCAGCCCAGAGATAAATCCACTTGGTCGTGGTGAATAATCCTTTTAATGTACTGTTGGATCCTATTGGCTAGTATTTTGGTGAGAATTTTTGCATCCATGTTCATCAGGGATATTGATCTATAATTCTCCTTTTTGATGGGATCTTTGTGTGGTTTTGGGATCAAGGTAATGCTGGCCTCATAAAATGAGTTTGGAAATTTTCCTTCCATTTCTATTTTTTGGAACAGTTTCGGAAGAATAGGTATTAATTCTTCGTGAAATGTTTGCTAGAATTCCCCTGGGAAGCCATCTGACCCTGGGCTCTTGTTTTTTTGGGAGATTTTTGATGACTGCTTCAATTTCCTTAGTGGTTATGGGTCTGTTCAGGTTTTCTATTTCTTCCTGGTTCAGTTTTGGTAGTGGATACATCTCTAGGAATGCATCCATTTCTTCCAGATTATCTAATTTGCTGGCATAGAGTTGCTCATAATATGTTCTCATAACTGTTTGTATTTCTTTGGTGTTGGTTGTGATCTCTCCTCTTTCATTCATGATTTTATTTATTTGGATTGGTTTTCTTTTCTTTTTGATAAGTCTGGCCAGGGGTTTATCAATCTTATTAATTCTTTCAGAACCAGCTCCTACTTTTGTTGATCCATTTTACTGTTCTTTTGGTTTCTATTTCATTGATTTCTGCTCTGATCTTTATTATTTCTCTTCTCCTGCTGGGTTTAGGCTTTATTTCTGTTCTTTCTCCCACTCCTTTAGGTGTCAGGTTAGGTTGTGTATTTGAGACCTTTCTCATTTCTTGAGAAAAGCTTGTATTGCTATATACTTTCCTCTTAGGACCGCCTTTGCTGCATCCCAAAGATTTTGAACAGTTTTGTTTTCATTTTCATTGGTTTCCATGAATTTTTTAAATTCTTCTTTAATTTCCTGGTTGACCCATTCGTTCTTTAGTAGGATGCTCTTTAGCCTCTATGTATTTGAGTTCTTTCCAAATTTCCTCTTGTGATTGAGTTCTAGGTTCAAAGCATTGTGGTCTGAAAATAGGCACGGAATGATCCCATCTTTTGGTACTGGTTGAGACCTGATTTGTGACCTAGGATGGGATCTATTCTGGAGAATGTTCCATGGGCACTAGAGAAGAATGTGTATCCCGTTGCCTTGGGATGGAATGTTCTGAATATGTCTGTGAAGTCCATTTGGTCCAGTGTGTCATTTAAAGTCTTTATTTCCTTTTTGATCTTTTGCTTAGACGATCTGCCCTTTTCAGTGAGGGGGTTGTTAAAGTCCCCTACTACTATTATTGTATTGCTGTTGATCTGTTTCTTTGCTTTTGTTATTAATTGGCTTATATAATTGGCTGCTCCCATGTTAGGGGCATAGATATTTACAATTGTTAGGTCGTCTTGTTGGATAGACCCTTTAAGTATGATATTGTGTCTTTCCTCATTTCTTATTACAGTCTTTGGTTTAAAATCTAATTTGTCTGGGGGCGCCTGGGTGGCTCAGTTGTTTAGGCATCTACCTTTGGCTCAGGTCATGATCCCAGGGTCCTGAGATCGAGCCCCACATCGGGCTCCCTGCTCGGCAGGAAGCCTGCTTCTCTCTCTCCCACTCCCCCTGCTTGTGTTCCTTCTCTCACTGTGTCTTTCCCTGTCAAATAAATAAATAAAATCTTAAAAAAAATAAAATCTAATTTGTCTGATATAAGGATTGCCACCCCAGCTTTCTTTTGGTGTCCATTAGCATGGTAAATGGTTTTCCACCCCCTCACTTTCAATCTGGAGGTGTCTTTGGGTCTAAAATGAGTCTCTTGCAGGCAGCATATTGATGGGTCTTGTTTTTTTTATCCAATCTGATACGCTGTGTCTTTTGACTGTGGCATTTAGCCCTTTTACATTCAGGGTAACTATTGAAAGATATGAATTTAGTAACACTGTATTGCCTGTAAGGTGACTGTTACTGTATTTTGTCTCTATTCCTTTCTGGTCTATGTTACTTTTAGGCTCTCTCTTTGCTTAGAGGACCCCTGTCAATATTTCTTGTAGGGTTGGTTTCGTGTTTGCAAATCCTTCAGTTTTTGTTTGTCCTGGAAGCTTTTTATCTCTCCTTCTATTTTTAGTAACAGCCTAGCTGGATATAGTATTCTTGGTTACGTATTTTTCTCCTTTAGTGCTCTGAATATATCATGCCAGTCCTTTCTGGCCTGCCAGGTCTCTGTGGATAGGTCTGTTGCCAATCTAAAGTTTCTACCATTGTAGGTTACAGATCTCTTCTCCTGAGCTGCTTTCAGGATTTTCTCTTTGTCTCTGACTCCTAAGTTTTACTATTAGATGTCAGGGTGTTGACCTATTTTTATTGATTTTGAGGGGGGTTCTCTGTGCCTCCTGGATTTTGATGCCTGTTTCCTTCCCCAAATTAGGGAAGTTCTCTGCTATAATTTGCTCCAATATACCTTCTGCCCCTCTCTCTCTTTCTTCTTCTTCTGGGATCCCAATTATTCTAATATTGTTTCATCTTATGGTATCACTTATCTCTTGAATTCTGCCCTTGTGATCCAGTAGTTATCTCTCTTTTTCTCAGCTTCTTTATTTTCCATCATTTGGTCTTCTGTATCACTGATTCTCTCTTCTGCCTCATCTATCCTAGCAGTTAGAGCCACCATTTTTGATTGCACTTCATTAACAGCCTTTTTGATTTTGACTTGGTTAGATTTTAGTTCTTTCATTTCTCCAGAAAGTGTTTCTCTAATAACTTCCATGCTTTTTTCAAGCCCAGCTAGTATCTTTATAATCGTCATTCTGAACTCTAGTTCCAACATCTTATTAATGTCCATATTGATTAGGTCCCTGGCAGTCGGTACTTCCTCTTGTTCTTTTTTTTGAGGTGAGTTTTTCTGTCTTGTAATTTTGTCCAGAGGAGAATAGATGAATGAGAGAATAAAATGCTAACAGGGTAACAATAACCCCAGAAAAATATACACTAAACAAATCAGAGGAGACCTGAAACTGGGGGGGGGAAAGAAAGGGAAAGAAAAAAAAAAAAAGAATATGATCAAGTATGATCAGGCTAGTGAATAGATTAGTGCCACACACTAGATTTTGGGCATATTTTGGTCTGTTAGAAGAAACTACCTCCCAAGATTTTAAAGAAAGAAAAACTTATATATGTACAAAAATAAGGGTAAATACAATGAAGGGATGGACTATGGCTGTAAAGATGAAAATTATAAAAGATTTTATAAAAGGAATTGATAAGATAAGTTGGTTGAAAAAAGAACAAAGAGAAATTTAAAAGAAAAGGAGAGAATGTGATCAGGCAGGAGACTAGAACAAAGCCATACACTAAAGATTTAGAGTATATTTTGGTCTGTTAGAAGAAACTGTGTCCCAAAATTTTAAAGAGAAAACAACTTATATATATACAAAAAATAATGTTAACTACAATGAAGGGATAGAATATGACTCTAAAAATGAAAAATAAAAAAGATTAAAAAACAGGGATTGATAAGATGTTGGTTGAAAAAGGGAAAAAGGAAAATTCAAAAAAAATAGAAAAATAAAAAAATAAAGAAAATTAAAAAAATTAACTTTGAAAGACTAAAGAATCAGGGGGAAAAAAAGCCATGAATTCTATGTGCTGTATTCCCCTAGTGCTGGAGTTCTGCCATTCTTATTGATCGGTAAACTTGGTCTGGTCTTGGCTGGCAGTTTTTGGTGAGATTCTGGGGGAGGGGCCGGTTGCCATGGTTCCCAAATGTCTTTGCCGGAGGCGGAATTGCCCCGCCCTTGCCTGTCTGGGCTAAGTAATCTGCTCGGGTTTCCTCTTGGGAGCTTTTGTTCCCTGCAAGCTTTCCGTACAGCTTTGGAGGATGAGAGTGAAAATGGTGGCCTCCCAATCTCCACCCCAGAGGAGCCAAGAACTTGGGGCCCCGCTCCTCAGTGAGCCCCAGAGAAAAGCAGTCACTCACTCCTGTCTCCCCGGTCTCCGGCTGCACTCCGTGCTCACCCAGCCTGTGACTGAGCATTTCTATCTCTGGCGCCTGACCCTGTGTGGAGTGTCCAAACCCAGCAGATCCCTGCAGTGAGCTTCCGTACCGCTCCTTCCGGGGGAGGAAGGTGAGTCTCCCCGGATCTGCCGCTTGTTGGGTCCCTGCTGGAGGAGCAGGGGCCCGACTGTGCCCCGGATCACAGTTTATGGCAACCCCAAGCTGAGAGCCCGTGCCTCGGCTCCCTCTCTGCAGCCGGCTTCCCTGCTCCGATCCCTGGGAGCTCTGCCACACTCAGGCACCCCCGGTCTTTCTGTGACCCTGAGGGTCCTGAGACCACATTGTCCCAGTGAGTGTTCCACCCCCCACTTAGCCACTGGAGTGACGTCCCTCAGCGGAGCCGACTTCTAAAAGTTCCGATTTTGTGCTCCGGGGCTCTATCACTTGCCAGAAGCGGCCCAGAGGCCCCCTCTCCCGCCGTCTATCTTCCCGAATATCACCTCAGATTCACTTCTCTGCATGTCCTACCTTCCAGAAAGTGGTCACTTTTCTGTTCAGAGAGTTGCTGCTATTCTTTCCTTCAATCTCGTGAGTTTGTACGTGTTCAGAATGGTTTGATCCCTATCTAGCTGAATTCCTGGGACCAGATGAAATTTAGGTCTCCTACACCTCCACCATCTTGCTCCTCAAAACAGCTGGGTTTCAAACCAAGGTTGATTTTGTTCCAAGGATTAAACTCTTAGCCACCATGTTAAGACACACGAATACAGTATTTCATTGAATTCTTACGACATTGTGGTGTGACAAACACAATTATCTCCGCCATTTTTACATCATGTCACTATCAAAATTCATATTATAATTCAGATGGTTTTGCATTAACAAGGATAGCACATGTTCCCCAAAATAGCTTGGAAATACATAATAAAATTGATATTCTTGTTCAACAGCATTTTTCTTTTTCTTTTTTCTTTTCTTTTCTTTTCTTTTTATTTTTTTAAAGATTTATTTATTTGAGAGAGCGAGAATGAGAGAGAGAGAGAGAGTACATGAGAGGGGGGAGGGTCAGAGGGAGAAGCAGGCTCCCTGCTGAGCAAGGAGCCCGATGCGGGACTCGATCCCAGGACTCCGGGATCATGACCCGAGCCGAAGGCAGTCGCCTAACCAACTGAGCCACCCAGGCGCCCTCAACAGCATTTTTAAAAAGATATTTTACCATATTTTCATTACCTTTAAAATCAAGGTGAATATACAAAACTGAAGTTGGCTTTGGCCTGTTTAAAAAGGCTCATAGCTATCAACCTTGCTGGCTAAGTCAAGGGAACTTGTACTTTGAGATTTTAGGCTTCTTCTCATCATGGGAGCTGAGGGCAGGCTGTACCCAAGTATGCTACAAGAACATACTATTTTGAATTGAAGCCACTTGGGAAACAGCCAGTGCGAGGATACTCAAGAAAGCATGTTGGCTTACTTATCAATATTGCATTTTATTTATTAATTGTTCTACCTACTGGTATACAGGCATGACAGAGTGACATTGAGTCACTTGGTGAGAGAAGTGTTTTCTTTTCCCCCCATCTTTTAATAATTCTGATTGTATCAAGGAGAAAGTCAATCATGTTCATTTAAATCATCTCCCACCCAAAATCATCTTGTGTATTTCTGGTAGCACGGGTTTCACATTTTTGGAAATGCCACCAGTATTTCTCCATGGGAACTAAAGAGTGAAGGCTAGACCACAATTTGATATGTTATCTCATTATTTAAAACAGTTGCAAAAATCCCAGACTGTTGAGTTTGGGTTAATGAACAGCAAATATAACCAGTGGTGAACTCTCTGAAAAACATTTAATATTGTTTCCACAATTTGGAAATTCTGGATTCCTTTTCTTTGACTCAGTAACTTTTTGTTTTCTAGAGAAAAAGGCCATTTTCTAGCGAAAATGAAGCCAAGGTCAGTACATCTAATATAAGTTCAATTAGGCTATTTTCTGTATTAGGAAATCAAAAACTTGGTGATTTTAGTGTCTGAATTCCTTCAAATGTCCAGTTTAAAACTCCTACTTTCTGAAACAAATTAATTGAGATTAATGCATCCTTAGGAGGATGAATGTAATTCTCAATAGAAGCAAACTTCGCATTAAAATTTCTCTAGGGAAAAAGCTTGTTTAAACTTTACAAGCAAAAGAAAGGAAAAGGAAGTGTTGAATTCTGTGGAAAAGGTTGTATGTAGATCCCCAAAGCCACTTTTGTGTCATATTGTGGTCGTGAAAACTACATTGGAATTGTATTGTAAGTAAAAACATTCCTACAATAATACTTTTCAGAAAAGTTACTCAAAGAAGCCAACTTTCTTTGACTCCAATGCTATTTGAATACTACTTCACTAGTTGTGGAGAAAGGGTCCCACCCTTCTCCTGAAGTGTAGCCGGCTTCCTTTCCTCCCTCGGGATTTTACTCTGGGTTGAGGAGGAAGGTTCAATTTATAAATATTTGCACACTGGGGGTGTATGGACACAGCCTGAGCAAGGCTTCCAGTGGGGCCAGGCGTGAACGTGAACTGGAAGTGTAATTTGTCCCCAAGACTCCAGCTTTTAGAGCTTCCAGCCTTCAGTGTCGCTTGCTGTGTTTCACTCTGATGGCCAAGGACACATTCTCTGTTAGAGTCTGAACAGAATCTGAGATTCACTGATATTAGAGGATGGGTCTTGGGGTAGGTGGGGAGTGCATCTCAACCAGGGAAACCGTTCTATGGAAACTTGAAGTTTTTTTTCTGATAATGTTCTAGAAACAATGCTGTGTGTTGTACAAAGAGCACAGCCTCCCATCTTCCCCAGCCATTCTGCTTTTATTGGGTTACACTGGTTCTCATTATATCACTTGGAGGATTGTTGAGGTGGGTCATGTTTGATAGTCAGAACAGGTCTGGTGGGTGGTACCAGGGCTGGTGAATACTCACAGCATACATCCCCACACCCCAACACACACACACACACACACACACACATGCTCGCACACGTGCACATGTGTGTCCCTTAGTAGAGAGAGAAACCAAATAAGCAGGTTGTGGGGCTCTTGCCCCCTGTGGTCCTGGCTGAGACCTCCTCCCAAAATTGAACAGAACTGTGTTCAAATCCAGGATTTCAGGATGTTCTGTGTAGAACATCCCATAATCCTGACTGTACTAAGTGGATTCCAGAAGTCCAGGACCCCTTTGGCTTAGAGCAAATACACCATCTTCTGAGGAAAACCATTTCCCCCCTTGTTAATAAAAAAACAAACAAACAAACAACAAAAAAAACCAAGTTATTAATTTACTCCTGTTTGTGTTCTCTTTGTTTAAAAAAAAATGATAATAAAGGGGAAAAGTCCTGAGAGCCTTCATTCAATTTCCTTCTCTCCATCCTTCCAACCCCATCCCTTCTGAGAAATACTTGGAAACGTTCTAATTTACTTCGGAAGCAGTCCCAGAATCAAGCAGCCTAGTGCCTCAGAGGTCCGTGCTGAGTGAGGGGAAGCTCCCATCTCTTGTGTTTGCTCTTGGCTTTTTAACAAATTCTCATCAGTGTGAGTGACTTCAGCGTGTCTCTTCACCAGGCACAGACAGACAGTATTCAAGGACACCAGCTGGGAACACGTGTACATATAAAATCTCAGCTGTGAGCACATGCCCAGGAGAAAACCAAGCAAACAACAAGCCCTTCATCTAAGAACAGACAGTGCTTCTGGAGTTCTTCATTGTGATCTGTGTGCTAAATCACATCTTCATTTCTGTTGCCTGCTCCACTTTCCAACTCTGCTCTTGCTGGAAGCTCCTGGAGAGAACTGTTATCCTTATCATGGGTGTTCTTTCTCTCTCTCTCTCTGACCCCAGCTTCCCCTCTTTTGGAATTTTCTCTGCTTCTCTGCAGGAGGGTTCTGTAGATACCAGTGAGTAAATCCTTGGAGCTAAATAGCGAGTCCTCAGCCCAAGCAGCAGCAGTGACCTCAGCTCAGCAGCCAGCAGATAAAGGCTGCCCTCGGTTTCTGAGAAGCTTCCCAAGTTCTTTTGGCCGCTTCCGGCTTCTCCGGAATCGCTGCTAAGCCAGCAGGCAGCTGGACCGTCTCTGGACACTCACATGTAAACCCGCTAGCAGTTAAAACCCCAGCTAGTAGGGCAGCCTGGCCAAGGTCAAGGGTCGGCGGCGGCTATAAAAGGCTGCCGCTGGTTACCACCTGCAGCGGCGCAGCGCGGACCCTGGCTTCGCGCGCGCTCCCTCAGGTCCGCCGAGGGCGCCCTGCGGACCCCTGCAGAACTGGGGCTTGGTCTCTGGGATTCTGAGCGGCCCCAGACCCGGGGAAGTTCGGGAAGCTCGGTGAGTGTGAGGTGCGGGAGGCTGAGGCCCAAGGTGGGCAGAGGAGGGCGCAGAGGGCAGATAATGCCGGTGTGAGTGAGGTTATTCCCCTCCGGTGATTTTGCACCTGTGGGATGCCCTAAAATCCGAGACTCTAAGGAATCTTGCAAATTGTTGAGACTAGGTTCTTAAAGGCTAGACTTAGAATTGGAAAGGACCTTAGAGCAGTGCTATTTGAAGTGTGGTGCAAGGACCCCCAGCATCCCCATCCCCTGGGGCCTGTTAGAAATGCAAATTCTTGGGCTCCAAGCCAGACCTGCCGAACCAGAATCTCTAGGTATGGGGACCAGGAATGTGTGTTTTCACAAGCCCTCCAGGAGAGTCTGCTGAAGCTAACATTTGCTTACCCCTGACTTTGAGGTCATTTAGTTTAAGACTTGCACCCCTCACTCCGTGCAGGAACTTCCAAGTGAACAGGAAGGGCTGCATAGATAATAAGCCATGAGGCATTAGATGCTAGGATATAGTCAGATATAATAAGAACTTTGAAACACTCATGGCATGTGGGAATTGCTGTTCAGTGTCAAACTGTGAACTGTGACGTTTGATTTCCTCAAAAGAGCACTCAGGGCTTTAAGGAATTTTACCGTGTCTCTACTATGTGCAAGGCTCCAAGCAAGGTTCTTTTTTTTTTTTTTTTTTTTTTAAATGTTTTTTATTTATTCATGAAAGTCAGAGAGAGAGAGGCAGAGGCAGAGGGAGAGAAGCAGGCTCCCCGCCTAGCAGGGAGCCCGATGCGGGACTCGATCCCAGGACCCTGGGATCATGACCTGAGCCCAAGGCAGACGCTTAACCATCTGAGCCACCCAGACGCCCCAAGCAAGCAAGGTTCTTTCAAAGTGAAGGAGGGAGTTGTGTACTTTTAAGATCTCCGGACAGGTGGAGTAGTTTTCCTTTAACCAGGATCTTTGTAATTTGGTGTAGTGCTTCATACCCTCACATTTATTTCGGGTTTTGGTATTTAAGTGCTCCTCCTGAGGTTAATTTTTGTTACTGTTTTTAACCCAGAATGCCAGATTAGATTTTTTTTTTCAAAGATTTTTTGTTTTTTATTAGCGCGCGCGGGAGAGTACAAGCAGGGGGAGAGGCAGACAGAAGGAGAGGGAGGAGCAGGCCCCCCACCCAGCAGGGAGCCCGATGTGGGCCTCGATCCCAGGACCCCAGGATCATGACCTTAGCCGAAGGCAGACGCTTAACGACTGAGCCACCCAGGCGCCCCAGATTGGATATTTTGAAAGAGATTAACTTTGTGAGTTCTGAACAAAAATCCTTAAGAAAAACTCTAAAAATCCTTAAGACATATTTTTTGATGTTTGTATTGAAGTCTACTTAATACATTTTACAAGTAGAATATATAGGGATCCTGAGATTTCTTATGAATCAAAGTGAGAAAGACAATTTGTCATCTTCATTGATGAATCCAGTACCAGAGCTAGCTACCTCATACAGACTCTGAGAAGAAATCAGTTGCTATGGGAAAGCCCCTTGGAAACGATTATGGATGCCATAGGGACCCAAATTATGCTGTTCCCTGATCTCTGAGGTTCTGTCGTATAAGTACCGCGCGCTAACCGATTGCGCCACTGGAGTTCCATGATCTCCGAGGTTCTGAACCATTCCTGCAGATTCCTTCATCACTGCTGAGAACCTCGCCCATGACATATTTGATGATGAAAGTTGTATGAATGGTTTGCTGTTAGTTGTGATTTTTGTTCTCCTTTGGTGGCTTAACTTAAATATTAAGTCTAAATCTACTACTGAGTCATCCTGAGACTCTGGAGCAAATGTCTGTGGATGTTTCTCAGTTTTCCCCTCTTGTCAATGGGTGGATGCAGGGTATATGCTTTTGATGTGGTACTTGCCAGCATTATTCCAAAGTATCCCCCCAGAGTTTCCTACCTGCTATATGATTACAATATTGAATCTTTATTGATATGTTAAGTAGACAAAATACTTAATACAATGATCATAGTTAATTATGTATGCATATTTTAAGTTAAAACATTTGAGACGCTTGCTCACAGATTTCAAAGGCTAACTTCTGTTTTGAAAACAACTTTAGAAATGTCGGTTAAAATTACAAGTTATTGCTAAGAATGTCATGTGCCTGTGAAAATAAAGCTTGCCACTGTAAATATTCCTCATCCTGAATCATAGCTGCATGCGGAGCTTGCTCATAAGAATTCAAAGGGCATATATACTCAGCATCCTTTTATAATGGAATATAAGGTTTGCAACATAGGCCTTTTTTGGTCATATTTTATGTTGTTATTTCCCTCCTTCAAGTTCAAATCACCTTCCAAAAGAAAAGACTTTTTAACCCTGGGACATTTATCCAGAACCTCTAGCTCTGACAGTGGGGGACAGGAATTTACTTGAGATGTGTACTTTTCATGGCATTGGAGCTTGCTTTGAGGATGCCTCTGTCAACCTCCTAGGATCTCAGATCCAGGTCCTCTCTGAGCAGGTACAGAGGAGGAGGTGACGGGCACTGGGCAAAGTTGGGACCTAGGATACAAAGGAGATTCATGCTTACCTTATGAGGAAGGACTAGCCCTGGATTCTTCTGACCTGTTTGAATTCTAATCCTTCAAGCCATGTTTTGGGGTCATACTGTAATTCAAGACTTGGTCTCTGAAAAGTCGCTGTAAAATTCTACTTTCTTTGATGGACAGGAGTGACACTTTGAGACCTCTCCCGTAGCCAGGTTGGAGGATAATAAAGGATATGAAGAAGCCAGAATAGTGGAATGAGAACTTTATAAGGACAGTGTAGTGCGGTGGAAGGAACATTATCTTTGCAGTCAGAGAGACTGAAAGTTTGGGGGCAAGCTGTACTACCTCTCTGAGCCTGTTTCTTTATCAGTAGTAGTAAGGGTATAATCATCATGCAAAAAGACCTACTCTTCTTCTGGTTCATCCACCTTCAGTGTTTATTTCATTGGCTAGCATTAGCTACAAAGGAGGTTTGGAAATGTGTTTTTATAGCTGAGCACATTGCCCTATCCATCAGTATAGGGGTTCTATTGACAAAGAGGGAATACTGGGTAATGAATAGGCAACTAGGAGTTTCTGAAAAATGAATGCAGGACAAGAATGGTTCTTTGGAGATTGTAAAGTGACAGTGGTTGTGGTGGATAGTGGTGTGTACATGTGTGTGCATTGGAGAATAGAAGGTGGTAGAGAAAATGTGATAGTAAGTTTCTAGGCAACTAGATGGCTTGAGGATGTTCAAGTTAAGCAGAGAGGCCCCTGAACTAGAAGTGCTCTGGGTGTGAAATTGTGCTAATAATGGTATCTCTAGGTCTTGAAGCAGTTTACATAAATGGCTCTATTTAAATCTCACAGTAATCCTGAAAGGTCAAAAAATAGATGTGTTTATTATCACTTCACTGATAGAAAAGTTGAGGCTTAGAATTATTAAACCCTTGTGTATGAGCACATGCTCAGCACAGAGCTACTCTAGACCTTAGCTTTTCTGGCACCCAGTTGATCTCCTTAATCAGGAAGGGTCAGGTTGTAGAAGAAATGAGAGAAGGAAGATAACTTTGCATACTTCATTTTTACCATTGCAATAAGGTAAGAAAAAGTTGGGAAAGAGGGAGATAACATAATGAAATTTTGTAATTTAATAATTAAAGATGATTTAATGATCTAAGAGCCTATATACCTGGGTTCAAATCAGCATTTAATCACTTACTAGCTGTGTAAACTTGGGTAAGACATTTAACACCACTATTTTTTTCTGTCTTATGAGGTAATAGTAGTACTCGCCTCATAGAGATGTTGTAAAGATAACGAACAAGAAATAGTGACTGGTACATAATAAGAAATAAATGCATGCTGTAAGTGCTTGCTGTTTCAGATAGACCATAGCTAAGAGAAAAATTGGAAATCAATTGAGTTAATTGAGATAGCTGACTACAAGATAAATTTAGGAAAGAAACCAATAGTTTTTCTATAAAGTAGTAACAAGCAGCTAAGAGTATAATGAGAGGGAAATGTCTATTCTCAATAACAATAAACTACAGAATAGCTGAGAACTATCAATGTGAAATGTGTAGGACCAACTCCTATGGATCCCTGCTGCCTGAACTTTACCTTCCACCCTGTATATTAAATGAATGTGTCACAAACTATTTCTCATTTGAGAAAGATTAATTAGATGAAAACTTTTCCAAAGTAAAAAAACATCTGCATTAGCAGGTCAAAAGTTTCATCATATTCTGAGAAAACAAAAAACACCCAAACCCAAATAAGATTAGCATGGTGTTATTTAAGGAAAAAGAATAAAATATTCAAGCAGAAAAATAAAAAAATAAATTAGACTGGCCATATAAATGATCTTAGCAGCATCAGATTTCAGAAGACAATGACTCAGGGGCACCTGGGTGGCTCAGTCATTGGGCATCTACCTTTGGCTCAGGTCATGGTCCCAGGGTCCTGGGATCGAGCCCGGCATCAGGCTCCCTGCTTGACGGGAAGCCTGCTTCTCCCATTCCTGCTCCCCCTGCTTGTGTTCCCTCTCTCGCTATGTCTCTATCTGTCAAATAAATAAATAAAATCTTTAAAAAAAAGAAGACAATGA
Source organism: Mirounga leonina (assembly GCF_011800145.1). Lineage (NCBI taxonomy): Eukaryota > Metazoa > Chordata > Mammalia > Carnivora > Phocidae > Mirounga > Mirounga leonina. The sequence continues at coordinate 26,893,345 of NW_023270268.1, forward strand.
CTCAGTGATGAGAGCTTAGAGGGAAAATGGCAAGAATGAGACCAGGGAATTCTATAGTCACATTCAGTAGATGGCTTGTGCTATATTTTCATTAGACAGCACTGATTTAGATTGCTGTGGATGGCAAGTGGGAAGGTATCAGAAAGACGTTCTTCAAGTTATGCCAGATGTCAGGGCTTATAACCTAATCCTTGTTACTCAGGTGTTTTCTGAGGACCTGCATTCTCTAGGAGCTTGTTAAAAATGCAGAATCTCAAGCCCCACTCCAGAGCTACTGAATCAGAGCCTGCATTTTAACAAGATACCCAGGTAATTCTTGTGCACATTAAAGCTTGAGAAACACTGTCTTCCTTAGCCACTTCCTAAAAGTTGTCTAGCCCAGCACTTTCTAACTGGTGTGTGTTGTAAGGACTGTGGATCTGCTGAGACATTGATCTCGTTAGCCTGTGGGGTAGAAGACCTTGGGCTGAGGACCTAAAGAATAATGTCATTTCCTTTGTGTATCATGATCTATGGCTTTGCTGTCCAGTATGGTAACCAGTCATCATATGTGACTACTGGGTTGAAATGTGAGTAATCTGAGTTGAGTTACGCTATAGGAGTAAAATACAAACCAGATTTTGAGGATTTAAAATGAAAAAAGAATGTAAAATGTTGTGTTAATTACTATATCGATTACACATTGAAATTACAGTATTTTGGGTATATTGCGTTAAGTAAAATACATTAATTAATTTCATGTATTTCTTTGCTAATGTGGTTGCTAAGATATTTAAAATTGCATATGTGGCTTGGGGCGTCTGGGTGGCTCAGTCGTTAAGCGTCTGCCTTCAGCTCAGCTCATGATCCCAGGGTCCTGGGATCGAGCCCCACATCGGGCTCCCTGCTCGGCAGGAAGCCTGCTTCTCCTTCTCCCACTGCCCCTGCTTGTGTTCCGTCTCTCGCTATGTCTCTATCTGTCAAATAAATAAATAAAATCTTTAAAAAAAATTGCATATGTGGCTTGCATTCTGTTTCTGTTGGACAGTGCTGACCTGGTTGCTTTAGGTGACAAAAAGAAAAATCAAAATAAAGAACCCAAGAATGGATATGGACTTTACCTAAGGTTTATTCCCTAACCAAAGAGGTAAAGGATCTGTACCCTAAAAACTACAGAACACTTATGAAAGAAATTGAGGAAGACACAAAGAAATGGAAAAATGTTCCATGCTCATGGATTGGAAGAACAAATATTGTCAAAATGTCTAGGCTACCCAGAGCAATCTATACATTCAATGCAATTCCTATCAAAATGCATCGACATTTTTCACAGAGCTGGAACAAATAAATCCTAAAATTTGTATGGAACCAGAAAAGACCCCGAATAGCCAGAGGAATGTTGAAAAAGAAAAGCAAAACTAGAGGCATCACAATTCTGGACTTCAAGCTCTATTATAAAGCTGTAGTCATCAAGACAGTATGGTACTGACACAAAAACAGACACATAGATTAATGGAACAGAATAGGGAGCCCAGAAATGGACCCTCAACTCTATGGTCAACTAATCTTCGACAAAGCAGGAAAGAATGTCCAGTGGGAAAAAGACAGTCTCTTCAACAAATGGTGTTGGGAAAATTGGACAGCCACATGCAGAAGAATGAAGCTGGACCATTTCCTTACACCAGACACAAAAATAGACTTAAAATGGATGAAAAACCTAAATGTGGGACAGGAATCCATCAAAATCCTAGAGGAGAGCAAAGGCATCAACCTCTGTGACCTCAGCTGCAGCAACTTCTTGCTAGACACGTCTCCAGAGGCAAGGGAAACAAAAGCAAAAATGAACTATTGGGACTTCATCAAGATAAAAAGCTTTTCCACAGCAAAGGAAACAGTCAACGAAATTAAAAGGCAACCTACAGAAGGGGAGAAGGTATTTGCAAATGACATATCAGATAAAGGGCTAGTATCCAAAATCTATAAAGACCTTATTAGACTCAACACCCAAAAAACAAATAATCCAGTCAAGAAATGGTCAGCAGACATGAACAAACATTTATCCAAAGAAGACATCCAGATGGCTTATAGATATATGAAAAGATGCTCCACATCACTTGGCATCAGGGAAATACAAATCACAAACACAATGAGATACCACCTCACACCTAAAATTAAGACGTCAGGAAATGACAGATGTTGGTGAGGATGCGGATAAAGGGATACCCTCCTACACTGTTGGTGGGAATGCAAGCTGGTGCAGCCACTCTGGAAAACAGTATGGAGTTTCCTCAAAAAGTTGAAAATAGAGCTACCCTATGACCCAGCAATTGCAGTACTACGTACTGACACCAAAGATACAAATGCAGTGATTTGAAGGGGCACATGCACCCCAATGTTTATAGCAGCAATGTCCACATTAGCCAAACTGTGGAAAGAGCCCAGATGTCCATGGACAGATGAATGGATAAAGAAGATGTGGTATATGTATATATACAATGGAATATTACTCAGCCATTGGAAAGGATGAAATCTTACCATTTACATCAACATGGGTTGAATTGGAGGGCATTATGCTGATTGAAATGAGTCAGTCAGAAAAAGAGAAGTATCATATGATCTCACTGATATGAGGAATTTGAGAAACAAGACAGAGGATCATAGGGGAAGAGAGGAAAAAACAAAACAAGATGAAACCAGAGAAGGAGACAAACCATAAGAGACTCTTAATCATAGGAAACAAACTGAGGGTTGCTAGAGGGGAGGTGGGTGGGAGGATGGGGTTAATTGGGTGATGGGCATTAAGGAGGGCATGTGATGTGATGAGCACTGGGTGTTACATGCTACTGATGAATAACTGAACACTGCATTTGAAACTAATCATGTACTATAAAGTTGGCTAATTGGATTTAAAAAAATGGATATGGACTTATAGGGCACATTAATCCTATTTAAACTTAGAAATAAAATTGAAATAGTTGTGATATTGTGATCACAGAGCAAGAATTATGTTCTTAAATATAAAAAGCTACAGTATAAAAACCCTAAAGTTTAAAAGATAATTTCATGATAACAGATCGGGAGACTTCTCTTGCCCCTATAAAATTCAATCAAAAAATGAAAGAAGAGGGGCGCCTGGGTGGCTCAGTCATTAAACGTCTGCCTTTGGCTTGGGTCATGATCCCAGGGTCCTGGGATCGAGCCCCACATTGGGCTCCCTGCTCTGTGGGAAGCCTGCTTCTCCCTCTCCCACTCCCCCTGCTTGTGTTCCCTCTCTTGCTGTGTCTCTCTCCGTCAAATAAGTAAATAAAATCTTTAAAAAAGAAAAAAGAAAGAAAAAGTTCTGTAAATAAATTGACTAAGTGGAGTTTGTTCTAGAAAAGCAAAAATAGTTAAATATTAAGAGCAGTGATAAATTTTTCACTAATATTTTGTTAATAAGTTCAATAGATAATTTGTAGTACATGCTGAAAAAGTCTTTGGTAAAATTTAGCAGCCATTCTTGATCTCCTTAAATCTTAGGTTAAAATAAGAAGAAAAGGGGTATTTTCTTATTTGTATGATTAGAAATATATATTATAAATAACTGTCAGCATATCACACTTAATGGTGAAAAACTTGAAATATTACTATTAAGTTAGGAACATTAACGCCATTATTTAACATTGTTGTCGAAGTTCCAGTAAATGTAATCGTTTAAGAGAATAATATAAGATATATACATTTAAAAAGAAGGGGCCAATATATCATTATTTGTATTTAAAAGAAGAGTATACTAGGATAATCTGAGTTAGCAGGAAGGTTCAGTAAAGTAGCTGGTACAAATAATAATTTAGTGAGGTGAGTAAAAGAAAAGATTCCATCTATAAAGCAATAAAAGTAAAAAAAATAAAAATCCAGCACTGTGTATATTCATAAATTTTTTTTTAAAGATTTTATTTATTTATTTGAGAGAGAGAGAGCACATGAGAGGGGGGAGGGTCAGACTCCCCGCTGAGCAGGGAGCCGGATGCGGGACTCCATCCCGGGACTCCAGGATCATGACCTGAGCCGAAGGCAGTTGCTTAACCAACTGAGCCACCCAGGCGCCCTATTCATAAATTTTAAGAGTGTATCCAGATCAATGCAAGACAAACACTCATAAGGGGAAATGGGTAAAGATCTTAGTATACAGTTCATAAGAGAAATATAATTACCAGTCTCACTAATAATCTTGCAAATTCAAAGAGCCATATGGTAATATGGAGTTTCCTGCCTCTAATCAGGATTCCAAAACTTAAAAATTGTGTGGTGAGAATGTGGAGAAATAAAGACTCCATATGTTCCTGTGGGAAAACACGATTTGGCATAGCATTTTTTGTTACAATTGTCTAATATTGATTATAATTTTAGATATGCATTTCCTTTGACCCAGAATTTCCACTCCTAGTAAGTGATCCTATAGAAATACTTCCTTCACTGTGCAATGCTGTTTATTGTGACATTGTTTGGAATTGTGAAAAAATTGAAAACAATCTATAGAGAATTGGTTAAATAAATTAGGCTGCATCAATATAATGGAGTACTATGCAACTATTAGGAAGAATAAGGTAAATACAAAACTGATATTAACAATATTTAATGACTAGGCATTGGCCAATCAGAATAGGTGTTGGTTTCAACCAGTATGACCATACTGGTCTGTGACAATTATTGAGGATTTTCAAATAGTTAAATAAATAAGGAAATAGATTAACAGATAATATGAGTATTAATAAAATTTAAATTAGGAGGTACAATTAGGAGGAATATTTGAGCCAACAATTGTTTTTAAAATTAAATATATATATATATATATATATATATATATATATATACCAGGAAGAATAATAGAAATTGTACCGTAATACTAAACTTGTATAATTGTTTAGTGTAGAGTTGGCAACCTACCACCAAATAAAGTTTTATTGAAACACAGCCACACAAGGCCAACTTATCCACTAGGCACAGAAGACACCGTTGTCTAGGGCCCCCAGTACTTTTAGGGCCTCATGAAATGCTTTAATTTCTTTAACAATCAGAAGGAAAAAATTAAACTTTTAGGGTCAAAAATATTTAAATTTTTTCTTAACATAAGGGCCCACAAAAGTCTGTTAAGTTTTGCCCATGACAGAAAAAAAGAACATTTTTAAATATCAAAAGTTATATCAAAAATAATTTTTAATTAACTTTATTCTGATGGGAAGCTCAGAAAGCAAAATTTCATGCGACCCGCAGCTGTCCTAATGGAGCTCTGCCGCCATGCTCATTTGTTTACATGGATTGTCTGTGTTTGCTTTTGCGAGGGTAGAATTGAGTATTTGTACTGGAGTCAAAGCCCAAAATATTTACTAGCTGGCTCTTTACAGGGAAAGTTTGCTGAGTCTTGGCTTAGTGTGTTAGCACTCACGATATAAAAGCAGATTATCTTTATGACCTGGATTTTATTCTTACTTATTACTGCCACCTACACCATCAATCTTTCAAGACCAAAAATTCTGTTTTTGAATTCCTCACATTCCTTCACGCTTTGCTAAAGGGGGGGATGCCCTTTATGTCAACTCAGAATTTTAAGAGAAGGAAAATCGCCAAGTAGTCAATATTTATATTAAATTATCTTCATCTCATACATCATAAAGAATATAAAAAGAATGGGAAAAAGAGCAGTGTTAAGGAAAAAAATGTATCTTCACATAACATGCTCTTTCTGAATGTCATCTGCAAGCAAGTATCTGCTTCGTGCGGCATGGACGCAACACAGTGGCCTCAGGAATAATCCAGCAGATGACCGTGCTGAGAATATTGTTCCTGAACTGTAGTGCCAATGGCTTATAATTCTGCTTCTAAAGTTTTAAGAAAATAATAATAGTTTACAAGTTAGGCATAAAATTTCAGATTTATTTTTGGATCCCTCAGGTTTATACTATGATGCGGCCTCAGTTTTGACTATATATTAATGTTAAGAGTCAAGTTTGCTTTTAATTAGCATGCACTGTGATTCATTTATGCGTAGGAAAGCTTCTCAAAGAATAACATGCAAACTGGTGTGAGTTTGATCTGTAGGGAATGGGAATATGTATCAGTTGGTACAGCAAGGTGGAGGTACTTAGAAGTAGTCCGTGCAACTCGGAAGGAATAGAGTGTTACTGACATTGATTAGAATTTCCAGCTCATTGGGTTAATATAATGCAGGTCAAGTTGGTTTTATTACTGTCTTATTCACCCAGAGTCTATAGTTTACATTATGGTTCACTCTATTTATAATGACCTGTATCCACCATTATAGTATCACACAGAGTAGTTTCACTGCTCTAAAAATCCTCCGTGTTGGGACGCCTGGGTGGCTCAGTCGGTTAAGCGTCTGCCTTCAGCTCAGGTCATGATCCCAGGGTCCTGGGATCGAGTCCCACATCGGGCTCCCCACTCTGTGGGGAGCCTGCTTCTCCCTCTGCCTCTGCCTCTCTCTCTCTCTATCTCTCATGAATAAATAAATAAAATCTTTAAAAAATAAAAAATAAAAAATAAAAAAAATAAATAAAAATAAAAATCCTCCGTGCTCTGCCTATTCATGCCTCCTTCCCCCACCTCCTGGCAACTGCTGATCTTTTTACTGTCTCCATGGTTTTCCCTTTTCCTGATGTTTCTACAGTTAGGGTCATAGAGTATGTAGCCTTTCAGACAGGCTTCATTCACTTAGCAACATGCATCAAAGCTTCCTCTGTGTCTTTTCATGGCTTGATAGCTCATTTCTTTTGAGCTCTGAATACTATTAGTGTCCAGATGTCCCACAGTGTATTTATCCATTCCATTTGGTGAAGGACATCTTGGTTACTTCCAAATCCACTTTCAGATAACACTGTATCTCTCCATGGGTACTGCCAATACCTTGTAATAACCGAGTATCCCTACTTCATCCCTCCTGTCTCTTTTATCATTGTTATCTTTCATTTCACTTATATATAAACTATAATCATCAAGTACATTATTATTATTTTGAACAAACATTTATTAGGCTGTTTAAGAATAAGAATAAATGTTTGTATTTAGCTTTACTTATTCCTTCTCTAATGCTCTTGTATTAACTACATTTTCTTAATTTCTGTATTCTTGAGGCTCTGGCATCTGGAGTCTTGCTGACTAGGGAGGGACTGCCTATCCCCATGGTTGACTAATTCCCAGAGATAGGAAAGAATTTGCCTGCAAGCCCTTCTTTGATACATAAACCAACCAAACCCGAGTCCATACCTGCACCTGACTACTCTTATTTGGCTCTTGAACTCTGGGGCATTATCCCCTTTTCTTAATCATCCCAGGATTGTGCTCGACAACCAGGGACCACCCTGACAGCCCAGAGCCCACTGAGATTATTCAAACTATCCAATTCTAAATCCACCTGGCTTGTTGACTTGGCCTCACTCATTCCTTCCCAGAAAAACCACAATGAAAGCTCCCACTCACAGTTCCTTTCTCTTTCTCTGCCCACTCCTCTTGCCTTAGTTCTTCCCTAGATGGCCCTTTGTCCTGTGCTTTGCCTCCTGTTTCTAGGGGGCTGTGAGTAAAATAAATGCTTCTTCCTTCATAACAATCATTTTTGTGTCTGCATGTCCTACTATACCTGATTAAAATAAATCCTGGATACCATTAAAACTTGAATCTTTATGTAGATTCAAGTGTCTGGCCTCTATTATTTTCTTTCCCTGAAGAACTTCTTCTAACATTTCTTGCAAGACAGGTCTGCTGGTGATAAATTCTATCCATTTTTGTTTGAGAAAATGTGTATTTTCCCTTCACTCTTGTGGGATAATATCCCAAGATGCAGAATCCCAAGTTGGTTTTTCCTCTTAATACATTGAATATTCCACTCCATTCTCTTCTTGCATGGCTGGTTGCCGAGGAGATGTCAGAGATAATATTTATCTTTGCTTCTCTATAGATAAGGTGTTTTTTTTTTTTTTTTCTTCTGACTTCTTTCAAGACTTTTGCTTTATCTTTGATTTTCTATAGTTGAAGTATGCTATGCCTGGGTATAGTTTTTGTTGGTGTTGTTGTTTGTTTTTGTTTTGTTTTGGCATTTATCCTGCTTGTTAGCCTCTGTGCTTCCTGGATCTGTGATCTGGTGT